>NC_135858.1:27198201-27498201 GCF_031162955.1 Sander vitreus
TGTTTGTGTGTGTGTGTGTGTGTGTGTGCGTGTGTGTGTGTGCGCGCACGTCAGTCGCGGGGGAAACTGAGCAGCAGCCCCGTCCGCTGCAGAGACAGGATTGAAACGGCAGCAGCTTCGGCGACTTTATAGTGAAAAAACATTACAGCGTACATTGATGTTAAAATGTATACAGGTTGGCAGGACGGTCTGAAATGTTTTGCACGGCCTTTTCGCTGTACTTTTGTTGGTAAATGTGAGATGTTCGAGTCACACACGTCTCGTTTTCATATCAGAAACAAGGAAATTAATTTGACCCGTTCTCATTCCCGCTTCGTCAGTGGCTCTCAGAATGCACGTGGGACTGCTGGGATTGGTTGAAGTCGCGGGAAACTCCTGTTATTGGTCAAAATTGCGAGTCGCACCAAATTCACGGGACCTGGTTGAATTTGCGCGATTTGGCGCGATCGCGACATCGCGAAATCCTGGAGGGACTGAATACCTGCAAAACCAAAAGCATTCCCATCAGCCTCAGCTGCACTTGTTATTCAGTGCCAATTAGCAAAATGTTAGCATTTTAACACACTAAACTAAGATAGTAAACAAGGGCAAACATTAAACTTGCTAAACATCAGCGTGTTAGTATTATTTTTGTGAGCATGTTAGCATACTGATGTTAGCATAGTCTGGATCAACGGATCTACATTGCTGGAATAAAGCCTGACATCTGGCGTGTCTCTCGCTGTGACCACAACCGAAGCACAGTGAGAGGACATAGAAGAAAGAAGTCGGCGTAGGGAGGATAAAAATAAAACAGCGTCAAAGTCTGCCTAGGGAGGAAGTCGGGGTGGATGGATGGACTTTCACCCAGGAGGCCACTGTTTGTGTCCCGTGTGAAACCAAAAGTCAGCGTTGACTCAATTTAACTTACATTACGTATGACACCTACGTCAGAAGTGCTGTTGCCTATACCTAACCATACCCAGCATGTTGAAAAATAATGCCAAAGTGGTACGAACACTCTGGGTACTGTATGTGATGAGTTGGGAGTGAGTATGCTGCTCTGCTCGTGAAGTGAACTAGCATGTATGTATGTGTGTATGTGTGTATTGGAACATGTTGGTTAATGGGCTTGGTCTCTCTGTGCTGCAGACTGAAACCCAATCACATGTTTGGAAAGTCCCAGGAGAGTGTAGGTTCAATTCCTTTTTCCAGCCTTTCATCTGCAGTACTCTCTCACTCTGTGTGCGTGTGTGTGTGTGTGTGTGTGTGTGTGTGTGTGTGTTACAAAGTAAGAGTAAATAATGATTTTGTGGCCATGTGACTGTGAATGTGTGTTTAGCGGAAAAGGATAGAGAGGGATGAAGAGTAAATGGGATTCCGACTTTAAACTCAGAACTCAATAAATTTTTTCACATGTGGCCCTTATCCTCTCGTACTCCTTCACACGCAGGATGCATATGGCAACACATGCAAAAAGCGATGCTTGGTCAGGGGCCTTTGGTGTTTTTTTTACTAATGCAAAAAGTCTCCTTTCTCCTCTGGCCATCTGGTATCACTTTTTGACGCTCTGGGTCGAGAGGTACGTTTTACGGACATCCACCACCCCAACCTAAGTCTTTCTTACTACTCTCTACCATTGTTGCTCTTCATAGTAGGTCATCTTACAGCGCTGCAGTCAAGCTGCGCTGTCGGTATCTGGCGCTGAGAGACACCGACCAAGCGTCAGTATTTGACGAATTGGGAATAAGAACAGGATGCATGTGGAGGTCAGTCCCAGAAGCTGACTGCGTAATGAGCTGCTGTTTGAGTACATCATGCAGATTGCAGCTACAAATTAGATGGAGAAAAAAACCCACAGCGCACACATGCACTTCACTTCATTTTCCTTGTAAATCTGCCCCTCAGTGTCCAAAAATGCACATTTGACATATAGAGAAATCCACTTAGCAGGGGCTCTAATGTCTAGGTGTAACTGTTTATCATACCGCTATCTCCAGGAGCACTATCTTCAACCTCCAGGAGCACTATCTTTATTTTTGTCTTTTTGTCTCAATGCACTTTACAGATAATATTTGTGATGGTGTTTATGGTATTAACTACCCTTTGTTATTAAGAATAGGAGTTTTCTTTAGAGAACAATAACATTTTTAAAGTGGCCATATTATGCTCGTTTTCAGGTTCATAATTGTAATTTGAGGTTGTACCAGAATAGGTTTACATGGTTTCATTTTCAAAAAACACCATATTTTTGTTGTACTGCACATTGCTGCAGCTCCTCTTTTCACCCTGTGTGTTCAGGTCTCTGTTTTAGCTACAGAGTGAGACCTCTCAACTTCTGCAACATCTTTGTTGTCAGTCGCACATGCGCAGTAGCTAGGTAAGCACTAAGACTACATGAGCTAGCTAGCTGTTTCTCCAACTTCGGCCTGTACAAGGCAGGATTAGCCGGGAGACTTCTTCTAAACAAGTGCGCACTTCCAACTTTGCGTGGAATACCTGCAGAACAGGGACATATAAGTAGTTCGGAACAATTTATGTTGTAGATTAGGGTGAATTTGTGTGTGTTGTAGCAGTGTTTTGCCATTGAGAACGAGCTAGCATGCTAGCGCTAGCATGCTAACGGTTAGCTCCCTAGGCCCCTCGTTTCGGCTAGTGACGTAGAAAGCGTAGAACAGCTCACCCGGAGACTGAAGGCAGGACAAATTCAGAAACCCGTATCTCACTCAAAACAGCATGGATGTTTTTTTTTCAAAGTTTGTATGCGTGTGGAAGCACCAGAGACACAAAATAATCCCAGAAAAAGTGATTTTTTTCATAATAAGGGCACTTTTATGTTATTATTGCACCTGGCCTTGTTTCCTGCTGCTGTGACACTCGACACAAACGTCCCTAAGTGGGTTCAATAATGTTGATCTCATCAAAAATGTTTAAGCTTTCTGAACATGTTTTGTTGTGGGACGTGATACGTGCATGCTTAAAGAAAAGGTAGCTTTATTATGTCATTGAAAAACAAAATGTTGTTTGCGGGTGCATGCATGTTAAGCTTATGTGTTTTCAGGGACATACTGTACGAATATGCCTGTGAGTGTGTGTGTATCTGTTTTCACAAAATGTCAAAGAACTACATTGGCAGGGAGCAGCTGGTTCCCTCTGTGAATGACTAATATCATCAGCAGTCATGCAACTGGCTGGGCACACACACACACACACACACACACACACTCACGTCCCATGGTTATACACACACACACACACACACACACACACACACACACACACACACACACACACTCACGTCCCATGGTTATACACACACACACACACACACACACACACACTCACGTCCCATGGTTATACACACACACACACACACACACACACACACACACACACACACTCACGTCCCATGGTTATACACACACACACACACACACACACACACACACATTGACTTTACACAATATTTTATCAGTAACATCTTTACAGAATTGAGTTACATACGTAGCCAGGTTTGCTCAGTGGGTAGAGCAGGTGCACATATACTGAGAGGTTTATGCCTTGACGCAGAGGTCCAGGGTTTGAGTCCGACCTGTGACGATTTCCTGCATGTCTTCCCTCTCTCTCTGCCCTTTCTCACCTAGCTGTCCTATCGATTAAATGCAGAAAAGCCCAAAAAAGAAAAAAACAAAAACAAATGGTTGTTCAACAAACACCACAGTACAAACATATGAAGCAGTTACTGTAGCCCTTGAGCAAGGCACCGAACCCAGATCTGCTTTTGGGGTCCTGTCCATGGGCATCCCCCTCGCTCCGACATCTCTTCATGTAATGCATGTGTATAGGTCCTGTTTGCATGTGTGTGTGTTTCCATCCCGTTCTCATTACCAACTCGTCAAATACTGACGCTTGGTAAGTGGCTCTCGGCTTCAGATACCGACGCAAAAATCAACAATGCCCTTTAAAGTATTTAGCTGTACAGGATGCACCGGTGGACGGGTCAATCAACACTGGACTTTCACCCAGGAGACCTGGACTTTCACCCAGGAGACCGTAGTTCCTGTCCCGTTCTTGTCCCGTTCTTGTCCCAAGGTTCACTGAAACGTGCATAGTGTAATCCAACCCACGATCATTCCCTAAACATAACTGTCCTGACTTGTGCCGCATGTCAGTTATGTACATTTTTTAATTGATGCAAAAAAAAAAGTGACGCCAAGACTCCCGACCAAGCAGGTTCCAAATATGACGCCAAAGGGCTGGGCGCTAAAGGAGACTTTTTGTGTCAGTAACAAACCCCAAAGGGCCCTGACCAAGCGTCGCTTTTTGACGCAGTGGGAGTGAGAATGTGTTGATATTTCAGACCTGTATGTGCATGTGTGTGTGTGTGTGTGTGTGTGTGTGTGTGTGTGTGTGTGTGTGTGTGTGTGTGTAATGTGTATAATGACAGAGTAAAAAACATTGAATTTCCCCTCAGGGATTAATGTCTTTTCCTCCTCTTAGAGGAGACCTTTTGGTGATTCTTCCTCTTTTTTCCTCACTCTGAGGTCATTTGATCCTCAGAATGGACAGAAAACAGAAAGGGAAAAAAAGCACACAAAACATGACACCCGTGGTATAGCAGCTTGTCACAGCCCACGCATCGCATATATGACGTCACTGAGACGCCATCGCTGGCTGTGATGTACAGTCGAGGCTGTTTGCGTGTGAGAGATATTCAAAGGGACAGAAATAGTGTGTGGTCTCTGTTTCCAGTGTACAGGGAGAAGAGACACAGGCACAGATGGAGCAGAGAAACAGACCAGCGTGTTTGTTTGCTTCGTTGGTATGTGCTGCCAGAAGCCTTTTTTTCTGTTTTGGCAGACATTACCAACAGAGCCCAGTGCTACAAATTCAACCTGGTGAGCCAAGTGTACAACAGCAAGCATGACAGTGATGAAGTGACTCTTTACCTGATGTTACCTGATGCCCAGGTAGTCGTGTCTTTAAGCAAGACACTGAACCCCAAGTTGCTCCTGGTGGCAGGCCAGTGCCTTGCATGGCAGCTCCGCCACCCTCGGTGTATGAATGTGTGTATGAATGGGTGAATGGGTGAATGGGAGAGGCAAATTGTAAAGCGCTTTGTCCGGTAAAGGTAGAAAGGTGCTATATAATTGCGGGTCCATTTACCATTTAGAGTCTCAGGGAATAAAGATACAAAGCCTAATAGTGCGTCAAGTAGACACACTGGTATTTTGGCAGACCAATATGCATTGTCTCTTGTTCGGCTCCTGCAGCTGGCAAAGGATCCTAACCAATTTTACACTCATGAACAAAGCAAAACGATTGGAACCATGACAACGACACGTATGGCTTTTGTCTCTAATGGAAATGGTTACAATCGGCATTCACTCCCAGGACAAATGACTCTGCAGTAGTCAACGGGTATTTATCGGCTCTAGCCCCGCTAATTTTGGGCGTGATGCTATAATGGCCCCCGTCGGTAACTTTTGTCATCTCTGCCACAATTTCCGTCCATCTCCGCGCAATCAGCGCTCGAACATCGTTCCAAATAAGTCTGCACCGGGTTTGAAAGAGAGACTGAATAAGATATCAAGTAACATTTTATGGACCTCCATGCTGCTTTCTGCTGTTTACTAACCCTGTTTTCTGGATCATTTGTGATGTTGAACGTGACAAACCAGAAAAAAACATAGACATACTCGTCTACTGGCAATGGGAAAGGAGTCTATCGCCTATTTTTAGCAGGTTAATCTTCATATAAAAACGTGTATACACGCTAATTCTTCCTTTTCTGGGTGTCTGGGTGGGTCACCTGGTAGAGCGCGTGCCCATATATAAAGGTTTTCTCCTCGAATCAGCGGCTACGGGTTCGACTCTGCCTACAATAAAGGCCTACAAATGCCCAAAAAAAATTATCTTTAAAAAAATCCTTTCCTTTACATTTATTTGGTGAAGGACCATGCAAACAACAGGAATCTCAAGCAATGATTAGATGTTTTGTAATTCACCTGCACGACATATGAACTCCCCGTTGCCTCTATAACAATGTACAGGCAGGTGTGTGTGGGTGTGTGTGTGTGTGTGTGTGTGTGTGTGTGTGTGTGTCCTGTCTTGTTCAATTAATGAGTGTGTGTACTGTACTGCAGGTACAAAGGGACAGCAGGTCCTTTAGGGGCAGAGGGAACATAGCATCTTGTCAAGGACACAGATGCTGCCCAACTGTTCCACTTACACTGGGTCACACACACACACACACACACACACACACACACAGCGCTAAAGTTGGTGGTCTGAACATGGCCCAAAGTTACTTTACTGTGTGTTAACTGCTTTGTGAGAAAATGCACTATTAAGTATTTTATTCAGCAATAGCCATTTAATGTATTTACATCCTGTTATTACCTCTAAAAATAGTCCTTTTCCTTGTTAGTGGAAGAGGCCGCCGTTCCCATGCAGAAATTGAATTACTTACAAACGCAAGAGGGATTTACAGGAAACTGTGCAGCATAATCTCCAGCATTACTGTCTTTTTTATCTCATTGTTATCAGCCTCAGTGTTTACTGATCAGAGAATATGGGCTGCTCTCGCTCTCTCACTCTCATTATATATGGAAATGACATGACACTGATGATGAAAAGAAAGAAAGAAAGAAAGTAATGCAAAGCCGGACCCGATAACAAGATCACACAAGTCAGATCAAAGATTTGAGAGATAATTAGAGCGCGAGTGAGAGAGGCGAGTTATTGGAGGAGGGAGGAGAGATTGATGGAGTAGAGGTAAATAGGAGAGCTGGGAGACACGGAAAAAAAGAGAGCCATGGCAAGGAAGAAATTAATGATGAAGCGAGAGGGGAGGAGAGTTGCCTGTAGGGTGTCCAGAGCTTGTTTTTGTTTTCGCTGCATTGTAGAGTGCAATCAACCATTGGATACTTACATATTCCACTGCAGATCCTCCAAATTAAACAACAAAATATGTTGCGTGTGCTCATGCCCTCTAGAACAACACATACCTAGAAGCTTAGGTTAGGGGACCTTTGTTGTCAGGGTTACAGCGATAACAACGTGGTTAAGATTAGGGAATGATCGTGGTCATGCAACAGCGACATCATGCAACCTATGACGAGTAGTCACAAGAAGACATTGCTTTGTTTTACGGGGTCATAAGGCAAAAATAACATACATTTCTGTGCCTGAATTCACAACTGTTTGATGATTTCTTTTTTGATTTTAGTTTATCTTATTACTATCAGTATTGTTTTCATTATCGATTATTGACGAGGATAAGGATTTGGCAGAGTAAACTGAAATGTATGTAGTTTAGTAGATTGAAGTGACGGGGTGGAGTGAGGAACAGCTGAGAGGACGAATAAGAAATAATAAACAGAGGAGAGAAAGCGGAGAAAGACCCAGAACCATTTGTGTGGGTGTAAGCAGCATTACTGTGATCTAGTGTCCCTAACACTACATACATCTGCAATATTGGATTCAGCTAAATGTATTTCCCCACCAGTGTTGGGGTGGTAACTCAAAAAAAGGAATAGATTACACATTACTAGTTACTTTAAAAAAAGTAATGCCTTATTTTACTACATTATTCACTGATAAAAGTAACTAGTTACACTACTAGTTACATTACTTTTGGATTACTCCATAACATCACCTGAGATGCACCATAACTTACAGTACTTGCCAAATAACATAATATAATATATATAATATATAATAATATAAAGTTAAACTTAACAAATACATCTAGACGTGCACACATTACTCCTGTTCTCTACACCCCACATTGGCTCCCTGTATGTTTTAGAATAGATTTTAAGATCATATTGTTTGTTTTCAAGGCCTCAAATTTGTCCGAAATTTTAACTTTGCGTGAGCACAACCATCATTGCGGTCTTCAAATCAGCTGGTTTTAGAAGTCCCAAGGTCTAGATATAAACAGTGGGGTGATCAGGCTTTTGCAGTTGCTGCCCCGAGACTCTGGAACAAGTTACCCCCTGATATTTGCACTAATACGGATGTAGCTCTTTTTAGGTCCAAACTCAAAACCTATTTGTTTAGACTGGCTTTTAATACGTAGTAGTGGTGTGACAGTTTCACTCTCCTGTTTCTTTGTAACCTTTTCTGATTTTACTGTGTTATATGTTTCATTCTTTTTATTGTATGATATGTTGTTTTATACTTGATTCCTGATGTAAAGCACTTTGGATACCTGCTGGTTGCTGTAAAGTGCTATATAAATACATTTTGATTGATTGATTGATTGATTGATGTATGCCCAGATCAACACAAACCCTTATTATAATAAGGACATACACAAGATCTCTCTTTTATGCTCTTCAATACCACAAAGCTGACAACAAAGTTGTGAACATCAGCACAAAATGTGTCAAGAAGTACTGGCGGCCGTTTGTTCTTCGTTATCTGTATTTTGCCGAGTATGTTTCGGAAAGACGGCGATTCCACTGTTGAAACAGGCAACACTTCCTCCACTATGTCTGCTGCCACAAGCCCACTTATCGCTGCGTTGTTTACCTGCTGTTGATAGTCAAGTCCTGGCTGCTTGGCTGGTGTCGGCAACATGCTCTTTTCACCCGCGCCTCAGGGTCCGGGGGACTTCAGCAACTAGCTTAGATTGGATGTTGTGTTCGTGGCGGTGGAGAGGTGTTTGTGGCCTGGGCACAATTTACACTTTACAATCAAGTTTTTGTCCTTTCGCGCAACTAATACACACACACACACACACACACACACACACACACACACACACACACAGTCTTGATCCCTGGAAGCCTACAGAGGCTCTGACCCACACTGTGTTGTGATGTGAAATCCAGGTAATGAATGTGAGCGACAGGAGAGCGGAGCACACTGTAACATCTCAATGACGCATTGTCATGGCGACTGCTTTCTTGTAACATGTCTGCGTGTTTCTGTTTATTTCCCATGCCTGTGAGATTTCTAACATTTCCTGTCACTTGAAACCCTGTTATTCCCTTGCCTGTCCAGCAGGAGTCCTCATTCTCGTTCCCACCATTCTTTAATCACCTGATCTTCACGTGCCAACTCCATAGACTGAAAATAAAAGATGGACATTGTGTCTCCACTTCCTCGAAAATATCCCGGATACGTGTCCCGCCCATACACCCGCCCGGCCAATCGCGAGTCAATAACCGCTGTCAATCATGATGTTTCACCCTGTTTTTACAGTTTCAAAGAACTAATAAAAACCAAACTTGTCAGGAAAATTAACACTTGGACCAACATCAGCACATCCTTGTGATCAGAACTACCTAAGGTGACAGAAACTATCTTTGGGAAAAATGTATTTGACGTGTACTTTGACTTCTTAGTTTGGTCCATGTTCCAGCCGCTAACAGGGATTTAAGACCTATACTGCAGCCAGCCACCAGGGGTCGATCCAGATGTTTTGGCGACACTTTTACAGTCTATACATCAATCCCTGGCCAGCACACCTGCCCGACTTGTGCTAGGCATGCGCAGAGCATGGTTATTGTAGTAAACTAAAATGAAAATAAGCAGTTCAAACATGTTTTAAGTAAACTGAAACTTAATAAAAACTAAAACCTAAAAAGAAAGACTAAAACGTAAGTGAAACTATATTGCCAGTTTGAGAAACTAATAGAAATGAAACAAAAATGAACTTAAATCATTTCAGTTTTAGTTTTTTAGCTATAATATATATCACTGCTGAAAAAGGACACAGGATGAATTCCCGTCAACTCTCGTGACATTGAACCACTGAAATTGAACGGATTTGACATGAGCTGGCACTGTGCTGTAATTGTGCGTCACATCAGACACTAAAGTAGCGCAAAGATAATTGCCCACATTTGGAGTCCTCTCCCACCATTCACCTTTTTATTGAGAATCTCATGCTCCCTCCAGATTCCGAGCAGCTGATATCAAATTGCTTTCCGACTCGGTTGTCCTCAGAACATATTAGGGCAGCATTAGTCTCGCATTGCCAGACCTTCCTCCGCGGCGCTGTGGAGGAGGGTCCTGGATTTATTGTTTTTCTATTATACCATGGTCTCGGTTAATACTTGATTCTGATTGGCTGCAGGGTGTTCATAATTAAGTGTTATAGGACACCTACTAAAGGAGTTCCAGTGGAAACTGACTGTTTACTGTTCTAAATAAATGTTCTACATTAAATGGATGGCACTACCGCACAAGCTGCAAGAAGAAAGTTTTAGTGCCCCTCTGAGCTGAACATATAAATATCTTCACCACCGATGAGAATCATCACCGGGTGGGTGAAACAATGCACGTGGCTCTGGCTCCACGCCATAAATAGCTCACAAGTCGCCGTCATTTGTTGGTGTGACATTTTCATCGTAAAGGTTAGATGTTGTAGGATGCATTCCTCTCATAGCTGAGGCCTGTCACGCTCTGTTCTGTGTCATCGCCTGCGGATACACTTGTAATTTCAATGTGATTTGTGAGAACCTGATTCTTAAGATTAGACTTCTTGAAATCATGTCTCCATATTTCGACTATTCTTGGCCTGGAAATAGAGCTCATGTCGCTGCTGTGACTATTTGTTTAAAATGGTGCCTGCATTACTTCATCCTGTTCTCGCTCTTCATCTTCATCTTTTTACATTGCTGGACGTCCTCCAGACTATGCACAGTTTGGATTGGACCATTTTTGTTTTTACAGACCTAGGTAACGTGTTGGGGTGTGACTGGATGAGAAATATAGTCAGAAGAAAATGTGGGAATGCATTTGGTTCTTATACTCAGTACCTAAACGTATAATTGTATTTGCCGCTGACTGTGTCTCTCAAAGCCTATATTCAAATAATGATCTCAAATAAAAGCTCACATGTTAAAGTGACTATATGTAACATTTTAATGTTTCTGAAGCTCTGTCATTTTTCATATAATGGTCTTAAATGACCTATAACAGCAAACAAGACTAACAGTGAAAAGAACGCTATTTTTGTATAGTTTTCTGCCCGCGTCTGATTTTTGCCGCTTGTACTCTGGATCTCGTTCTTACGGTCATGACCTAATTATATTTAATGTTATTTTAGAAGTTATCTGCTGTAATCATGGCTGATACTGGGGCAGGACCATCACAGAAAAGAAGGAAATTAAATGAAATACTACTAAAAGCTAAAAGGGAAAATGACAGACATCAGCGGGCAATAACGTGAGACAACTTTGGTCGGGCTTTTAACAGATGGAGACAATTACAGGATGCTAAATGATTCAAAACCATCCCCGAATTGGCCCTCAGGTATGTAATATGTCTGTTTCATTCATAAAATAACTTTACAATGCGCGATGTGGTTGTACATCAGTAGCTGACATTAAATGACGTCCCCCTTCCATTTAGCGAGGAGGTTTTCCTTTTAGTCCGTGTTTGTGTTGGCTTACTATTTTCTGTTCCCCACAGACCAACCTGTGTAAAGCGTCCATGGGTATCATGAAATGCGCTATATTAATCTAAGTTATTACTACGTTGGTTGCTACGACAATCTCTTAATGCTATGGCTAGTGACACAGTGACAGTGATACCCGGTTTAGCTCACGATACATCCCAAGTAGGCTAAGTTACCGTATGCAACACTTGAAATGCAACGATGCATCTGTAGCAGATTCTCTTATTGTAAAATAATGATATATGACCTCCCAGTAATGCTAACTCAGTAATATACAGTGGGTAATACAGCACCGTAAAGAAAAGACCTTTACAACAGCAGGTCTGGTAAAAACACTACAGCTTTAGTCCAAAGCGGCCTCTAGAATCAACACAAACTTAAAGTTACATATAGCCATTTTAAATTCAGCATATGTGTAGTTTTCCACAGCATTAATTCCAACAGTGCAACAACAAATGTTAACTCACCACTCTGTTACTCTGAGTTTCTCTTTGTTCAGATATAGTGTTCACATTAACTTATTGTTCAACTCTATTTGCTTCTACTTTGGATTTGTTTTTTTATCACTGTTAAGTTAATACTGATTAAACGCTTTCTACAGATGTTTCACAAAAAAGCCTACCAGGAAAGGGAGAGATATGGAGATCACCAAACTCAGTATGATTCATCCTCTGGGGACTATGCATTTCTGTGCAAAGTTAAATGTAAATCCATAAATATTTCAGTCTGGACCAAAGTGGTGCAGAAACAGACCAACCAACACACCAACAGAGCCATGCCACTAGCAACATGAAAAAAAGTAATGTATTTTCTTTACAGGGGGATTGCATTACAATCCGTGTACACAGATTTCTGTCTTTCAGGGCTTCAGTGTAAGTTGTCGTATTTGACTGGTAACATTCTCACTTTGCCACCTCAAAAGCAACTTTTGCTTTTCTGCGAGGACTCATTTCACCTCCAACTTAACAAGTAGGTGACTTGGACTTGTGACTTGAGGTATGTGGCTTCTCTGTGCGCCTGTTTGAATTACTGAAACATACTACTTTTAACCTTGCACTAAAATCAAGAAAAGGCTGCCGTCTGGGGAAGTGCTGCTTTGATATTTTGATCATGAGGTATTTCTAATTTTGGACAAGCAGCTCTGTCCCATTAAAATCCTTTCTGCCTGCAGGCGGCTCCTCTCAGAGATGGACTACTAACTGTGGAAGCGCTGCAGTCTCTCAAAAATAAGGGAATCTCTGGTATTTGAGATTGAAGTTTTAACCTGGTTTTGCTTCTAATTATTATCTTAACTTGTTTGAGAAGTTAGAGAGGGCATTATGGTTTAAACAGGCACAGTATTACCTTGCTCATATCAAAATCAATTGATTTATCTGCATGTAGACTACTAATAAAATCAATACTAAACATGTGAACAGGTTAGCTAATGGTTACATTTAGAGCCGTATATAACTTCCGGTTTGGTTAATTCAAGAAAATAAAGCTATGGGTCATGCTGGGACTAGGCACGCACTAGACATAGCTGTGATTGTGAAAGTTATGATTACAGACTATTGAATGAATCATGTCTTTGTGGGGCTTTTAGAAGTATAAAAGTAGTAAGTGTGTGTGTGTGTGTGTGTGTGTGTGTGTGTGTGTGTGTGTGTGTGTGTGTGTGTGTGTGTGCGTGTGCATGTGTCCCAGACTGCCAAACCTCAAGCACTTGGCTCCTCTGTCTGAAGTACAGCAGCCAATTCCTTTAAGGACATTTCAGCCTAGTTTGGAGAGAAAGTGGAACGTGGCCTCAGACTGACAGTTTATATAGAAACTAGAGCTCAGACACACAATTATCACCTCTTCTCTCTCTGTCTCTTCATCCCATCTGGCCGATCAATTCTTCACCAACTCCTCCCTCTGTCCACGTAGCTGTCTTGAGAAACAATTAGAACCATTTTTGACCTAGATTATATGTATTTTACATCAGTATCCTTCATGTCGGCTGCAGCTTTTTAAACCAATTAACTGTACATGCTTAATAATGTTCATGATCAAATCCTGTACCCCTCTATGTGTAAGCAGAACTACTGTTTGCCTTAAATTGGAGCATAACTGCTAAACCTAGCACCAGTGCCTAAATAAAATACTGAACATTGTATGGGAAAGGAAAAAAAAATATTGAGAGCAACACTGAGTATTCAGGAGAAATCTGAAAACCACTTGGCTATTATATGATAAAACATTCTTAACTAGCTTTTTCCATTTGTTGAAAAAGGCAGTGGGTTACAATTGAAACCTCTGGAAAAATCGATGTGAACCTAGACTTTAGAATATTTGCATCACAGATGTGTTCCTACATGTTACTATTTCATCATTACATGGTGATATCAGGAACCTTTTCATGCATGAAGAAATGGGTGATGTTCTTAAAAAAAAAGGTATAAGGACATTTGTCTTATCGGAGCTTCTTTGTTTCTTGTTTTAATAATTTAATAATTTCTAGAGACATATTCTGTTGGCAACTGATGCATCAGTGTGCGCAGCATTTTACTGGTTGTAACTGGTTGAGGAAAAACTAATTTTAACTATCTGTTTGGTAGTTTGGTCCACTGGTTCCTAACGTATAAAGGTCTGCTACACAAAAAGAAAAACGGCCACATAAGTCGTTTGTTCAAGCAGCAATTACGACTCAAATTTACGTTGAGAATGGCGGCCCCTCTAGTGGCCGTAGTAATTATGCCAGGAGCAATGTAGAAATTAAGGTGACGAAGTATAAACAAACTAATTTTTGCGTAAGGTTGGGGTGGTGGACGGATCAAACAAACACAGGACTTTTACCCAGGAGGCCGGGGTTCATGTCCCGGTGAGTTTTTATTTTTAACTTCACGGAGCAGACAGAGCTACGTTATGTTGTCATAATGTTTTTCTGCCACAAATGTTGCCTCGTTGCATATATCGCCGCAGCTTGCTGGTCTGGTGTACAGAATTTGGTGATCATTCGGGGCGTCCGGATCATGCCATGGGCTTCCCACTGGATCACGGCTGTGCTCCTGTATCACGCAGTGTGGCACACAACTTTCATCTTACTTTGGATTCGTCACGGATCATGGAAAGTGAAACTTGAATCTTTCATGGGGCAGTTGGATTTATTCATGCACTTTGAAAAGATTAATCAAAAGCTTCTTTCTTTGCACATTTTTATTTACAGCATTATATGTTGATATGTATATCATAATATGCTGCATATTAACTTGGGAGAAAGCAGGTAGTTTTGTTATATTCTTCACTCTTTCATGTTACTAGCTATAACAATGATAACCCAGACAACCACGGAACATTAACGGTTTATCAGTCCAACAGCATGTCTTTATAACAGCATGGCTAACACCAACATCGGAAGCTAAAGTTACCCACAATCCATCAGGTGTATCTCAACTACGGATCTAATAGTAGCCCAAAATACACAACAGGTATGTATATGTAAAATCAGACATTGAGCCCCTCCATATAGCCAAAATGGCATGATCCTCGTTTCATAACGAGGGATTGAGATTGCCCGTCGAATCAGGTCCTTCAATCGAAGCATTGAATATTCGACTATTCGGGGTCACCCCTACAATTAACGTCTGATTTTAACCCAAACCACAACCATTTCTAAACCAAGTAGTTTTGTGCCTAAACCTAACCAAACTGTGACCGTTTCAAAACGTGTTTAAAAACATTACGTTCTCTGGTTTGCATATCAGGATGAAAAATGCTCATGTGGGTCTTTGCTGCCAATGCTAGGGGCTGTCATTTATGAAATGCTCCTGTGGGTCGTATTAGAGGGTAGGAATAAACAACCTATATCATTGTATGGTTTGGAGGACTTGTTGGTCCCACCTGTTATTCAGATTTGCATTCAGATTTAGAAGGGAATTGTCCATTTTGGTGGAACTGCCAGCAACTCATGTGAAACGATGCAACAAGAGGGCAGAGACACTAAGTTTTAGTTAAAGGGTCACAAGCCAAGGGGGTTGGGAGCCACTGGTCTAATCAAGTGTTGTATTTTATATTTTTAAGGTATTTGACTAACTATAGTTGTCATATAAATGCAGTGGAGTAAAAAGTAGAACATTTTCCTCTGAAATGGGATGGAATAGAATTAAAACCCTGATTCATGGGGATGTTACATGCATGTAGAAATGGGTCCTATTTAAAAATATTCAATCACTTACATTGCAAAAATAAAGGTATCCATTTTATTTATTTTTTGGCTTCTTCTTTAGCTTCCCCCCCCCACCCCCAGATCTTTTTTTTGTACATTTACATTTTCTACACTGTATTTACCAGGAGATACTAGTTAGAGAGACTAATTAAGATATAGTATGCCTGTGACCAATCATCTTCACCGAAGCACGCACACGCACACGCACACATACACACACACGCACGCACACGCACGCACGCACACGCACACACACACACACACACACACACACACACACACACACACACACTCGGTCTTTAGATTAATGTCCCACTCCTCCATCTGCTCCTCCTCTCTAGGAGTTCATTGTGTTTTCTGCTGAGTCAACAGGACGTCAGCTCTGTATTCTGCCATCGCTCGTCCCTGCAGATTTCCCAGAAGGCCACTGACACCGTCCTGAGATTAAGAAGCTCTACCTAGGGAGATCCGGCTGTCTTGTGGGAGGCGTGCTGACACACACACACACAGCCACAATGATTATTGCTTTCTTTCTTCTTCACTCAGAGAAGCTGAGAGGAATTGTGCACTCTTAACAAGAATGATTAATCATGCTGAACCACAAATGAATCTTTTGAAATTGGGGGCTTTTTCAGTTTCACTACTTTTATCTCATGTTATCTCTCTTCCAGTCTTTTGTGTCTCCACAGTATCATTTAATGAATGATTACTTTCATTCTTCTTAATCTATTGATTACTTTTTGCGTTGAGTTGTTTAGTCTATAAATTGTCAGGAAAAAAATGATAATGTCCACCGTCATTCTCCCAAAGCCCAAGATCCTTTCTTGAAGCTTCTTTTTTTTGTCTGACCAACAGTTCAAAACCAAAGGAGGTTCAATTTACAATGGTTTCAAACAAAGACAGCGCCGCAAATCCATCTTTCCTCCAATACATTCATGTTCTGATGTCCACGAGGTGAAAGTTGACATAGAAATAAGTTTTCTTCTGCAATCCACAGTTACATGTGTGTGAGATCTTGGATACCCTGTCGGTTAAAGATGTATGTCTGCAAGAACCCATGTGAGAAGATCTGTAAAATTGTTGAGTGCCCCTTAAGTTAACACATCCTGCCTCATACTCAACATAACGTGATTCTTCTTCAACTGCTTTTTACAAAACAGGCTGTTCTCATAAACCATTCGTACATATACCTAGGAAAAGTAATGTATTCCACATATTTATTGCTGTTGCACCACATTGACTGCTGCTGTATAAGAGCGCTCTCGCACTCGAATTGAGGAGGTCGGGGTGGATGCTTATTCCCTGGAGTCCTTATGCTTTCTCGTCTCGCAGATTTACTTGGGTTGTGGTGGCACCTGAATCGTTTTTGGCAGCTGCTGCTGTGGTCCTGCTCTACGTCCTGCTATGCCCTGCACTGCTACTACTATTATGTCTAGTCATAGTTCTATTATCTTTATTGTTACTGTAATTACCACTGCACATTAGGGGTGGGTATCACCAGAGGCCTCACAATATGATATTATCACGATACTTATGTCACAATACGATATTATTGCGATTTAAAACATATTGCAATATTCTGGGATATATTGCAATTGACTACCTTTTTTCCAACTTCAAATTTTTCCCAATTTCAAATTATGTCCCCAAAAGGAAACTTTGTCAACATCTGTTTGATCTAAAAAGATCTATTTCTCCGTTTGTTCATCTCACTGCAAAATAGGATTGTCAAGCAGACAAACTGACCAACACATATATAATAATAGATCAATACTTGGCGTCTATGTATTGATACAGCATTGCCACGGAAAATATCGCGATACTATGCTGTATACATTTTTTCCCCCACCCCTACTGCGCATCATGCCAACCGCTATAATTATTATGAATCATATTTCTGTATGTCTGTATCAGTGTCTCTGTGTCCCAACCACTAAGAGCCTGGTTCTGTTTGAGGTTTCTGCCTGTTTAAAGGAAGTTTTTCCTCGCCACAGCCAAGTGGTTGCTCTTGGGGGAAGTCGTTGGGTCTCTGTAAATTATAGAGTGGTCTAGACCAGTGGTTCCCAACCCTGGGGTCCGGGCACTCCTCAGGGGGGCGGCAAAGATCACGGGGGTGGGGGGGCAAGTCTTTATCTGGTTTGAGGTTGACGTAAAAAAATAAATATTTGCACGTTAAACAAATTATAATAATACACTAGAATATATAATGTATACAAAAGTCTGTATGAAAACTATATATTTTTGTTCTTGCTTAAAATTGTAGGCAGGCTACTTAGTAGGCCAAACCTCCGGGACCTCTTAACCTGGGACCCTTGCTGTCATCAGGTCAGCTGCTAGCTGCTATCATCCTCGTTTTTCCTGCCGCCACGGCATCACTATTTTATGAAAGAAACATGGCGGAGAAAGTGCTGATAACTCCTCTGTAAAAAAAAAGAAAGTAAGGCTCTATCTCGAGAGTTACCTCAACTTCGGTTTCGGGGGGAGGCATGGAAAATAGGTTGAGAACCACTGGTCTAGACCAACTCTACCTATCTAGTGTCCTGAGATAACTGTTATGATATGACACTATAAATAAAGTTGAATTGAACTGGATGAGTGTGTACTAAAACACAGGGCTTTCAAGAAGGGGAGCGGAGTTTGTGTCATGGAAGAAGTTAAGGGGAAAAACATAAAACTTTCACCCAGGAACAGGTGTTCGTGTCCCAGGAGTAATACTTAAAGGTGCAGTAGGTAAGACTTATAAAACTAACTTTCTGTCATATTTGCTGAATCTGACCCTATGTTCCAGTAGAACTACATGAAGCAGGTCATTAAACAAAAATCCGGCTCCTCTGGCTCCACCTACAGCCTGTAGTGTGATTTGCAAAAATCCACCGCTCCCTGTTTAGATGCACCAATCAGAGCCGGGGGGGGGGTGTCTAACTGCGTGTTAATCCTGCTCATGCACACGCATTCATTCTCCCTTGTGGGGGGAGGGGCTTAGGAGACCGTTTTGGGCTTTAGCAGAAAGGGGGGAGGGATTGAGAAGTTGTTGATGTTCACATTTTTTGGCTAAGTCCTGGATCTTCCCAATCCTACCTACAGCATCTTTAAGGGGACCAGACTCACAGTAATATTTTCTCGGCTAAATTCAACTGTATAGGCCGCTTAAATCGGTCGGTCAAATACCGATCGGCCGGTGGTGGTTTTCCTAGAATGAGATACAAATTGTTGTGCATGCGTTTTCATACAATATCATACAAAGCCGTTCATGAGAATGTGTTGTACAAAAGCATGTCTGTTTAAGAAAAAAAACAAATTTAACATTTCTTACAAAGAACTGGAAGTGCTTTCCTATGAAGTAATATCTTTGTATTTGTATCAATCACTGTGAATTTTGCCCACTAATATCAGTCTGTCTCATTACATCTATGTTATTTTGAGAAGAAACATGTTGCCAAGAGCACACACAAACACATACTGCCACCACAACCGCCCTCATGTGTGGTGTGTTCTTTATCATCCTGTCCTGTTTCTGTATCCAGCCAGTCCCAAAATAAACAGGAACCTGCTGCTTATTTTACTCATCCACCAGGAAAAAGATGCAATGGTGACAGAATACTGTTCTTTATTTACATGTCACACGCATGCATGTAATCAAGAAAACATACAACCTATTACCTACACATTTACACCACCATGAATGCACAGATTCCACTTACAGGAAGGTAAGCACAAACAGCAGGGTTGTGTGGGGACCAGTGTGAGAAGAAGTGAGGGTTTATCATGCACATAGATCTACAGTACAGTATGCGCACGGTCCACACCTTGAGTCATCAAAGAAGCATTCAAAACACAACAGGAAAAGCACTAATCCCCTGTTCTCTGTGCTCTATAAATAACTGTTCTGTTCTTGTTAATCTCAGGAAGCAAGCGGGTGCCATAAAAAGAAACCGTCTGCTCAAAGGACAGTTCCTGCCTCACTGGTCTCTCTGCTCATTTCCTGCATTCCTTAAATGTTTTACACCAGTGAGTGTGTTCACATGGTGTGTGCATCGGGAGCATGCTCAGGTTTCTGGAGCATTAAGTTATGTTTGTTGCACATGTGAACATCATATCCTTGTTTGAAAAAATCCTTATCACAGTTTTGAGAAACCTCAACATGCTGGCTGGAGAACTCTGATAGAAATAAGGGTGCATGTGGTATATACAGTAAACACCTGATGAGGGTTTCTGACCACTGTTTACACTCAAGTTTTGTGCTATCCAATCCATTCCAATCCAACTTTGTTTATATAGCACATTTAAAGACAACGGAGTTGAGCCAAGGTGCTGCAAAGTCAAGAAGCAAAAAGGGTCACAATAACAGAGAGACAATATTATATAAAAATAATAAGTTAATAAAAACACAGGGAATGATAAACGCAAAGAGAACCAATAAAACCACGGATAAGGAAATCTCTCATGCTGGGATAAAAGTGTTGAGTCGATGCGCTCCCCGTGGCTTTGTCCGAGGGTAGACGGTGATGCTGTGTGGGTGCCGCCGCAGCCGGGATTAGGTATGCACCTCTGGTAACCTCTACCAAAATCATATTCAAAACACATTATTCATGTGTGTCTGTGTCTGTGTTTTATAAAAATGTATTGACCCTCTGACTTTTGTCTGTACTGTGCACACCTCTGAGTGTTTGGCTTTGACATTACTGCAGCACATTACCATTACAGAGCTCCAGTTATTAACAGCATGTCGTGCTGTTGCTGCTCCTCACAGATGAGCCGCTGACCCACTAACAAGTCCTTGATTCGCAAACACATTCACAGAATATTAACCTGCTGCACTTGTTGTAGGCCCCATTTTCAATCTATGTAGAAGGGAAACAAAGTAACTTACCAACATTAATAAAAATGAAAACTACTAATCAAAATGTTTTATTCTTACTCACACAGTCCCTCTAAACATAACCTTACTGCCTGTTGCCATATTGGCATTAGGATTGTTACATGTCTCTGTTCCAAAAATGATACACAAGCACAAAACCACTTTGTTAAACCTGCAATAACTACCGGTAGTTTTGTTTAGTCATGCAAGCAATCTTATTTCCACATCAGCAACAGAGCTGGTTGATTCATATGATATGGTATGAAAATGTATGCACAACAATTCTTATTTCTGTCAGGCAGGAAACATCTATCAGAATGGCCTACCTCCTCGATAACAGGCAGTAAATGTCTATAAGAATGGCCTACCTCCTCGATAACAGGCAGTAAATGTTTATCAGAATGGCC
Organism: Sander vitreus; assembly: GCF_031162955.1. Taxonomy (NCBI): domain Eukaryota; kingdom Metazoa; phylum Chordata; class Actinopteri; order Perciformes; family Percidae; genus Sander; species Sander vitreus. Next base: position 27,219,048 of record NC_135858.1, read on the forward strand.
TACCTTCTTGATAGGTAGGAAACGTCTATCAGAATGGCCTACCTCCTTGATAACAGGCAGGAAATGTCTATAAGAATAGCCTACCTCCTCGGTAACAGGCAGGAAATGTCTATCTGAATGGCCTACCCTCATAATAAAAGTAGGGCGAACCATACGCTTGCACTGCGCGCGCTATGTTGGTCGACGTAATGTAGGTGGACTGTTCAATGCAGTAGGATTTGAGAAAGTGAAAACGGAACTTGCGAGCAGAAATAGTGCCACCCGGCAGCACCCCCAGCCAAAAGAATACGACCCAAGCCGAGCCACACGCCCAACCCACAATCCCGACCTGTCCCGTGGCGGCAAGGACCCCAAACAACACACTACATTGCAGCTGCCAAAACACCTGCGCATGAAACATCCAAAAGAATACGAGCCGCGCATGAAGGAATCCACAGACAGCAGCCAAAACGTAGCAACCCCAGGTAGAGCAAAGGAAGGACAGTCACAGCTAAAAACTTTTGTTAACCAGACTCTCCCGGGCTGTCAGCCGTTCTCTCAGAGTCTCCCTACAGTGGGAGCGGAGTGACTGCTGCTCGTTAACTAACATTATCTTTCTAATTTCACCCACCCAACATGCCTTCATCATACACTGGTTAGCGAAAATTCACCAAACAAAATTGTCATTCATCTGGCGATAGTGATGTGCTTTCCTACGATGTGGAAAGATCGTGTGATGTCAACATTAAGTTGTTACATTTGTAAGGTATTTTATCGTGTAACCTCTCTGTTGAAGGTTAAGAGGAAGTTACAGTAAACATAGAGCTTTTATTGTGACGGGAAAAAATGGAAGTGAATAAAGTGTTGTATTTTCTAACGGTTGACTGTGTTAGGGTGGAATAAAGTGAGACATGCAGTGCCGTCTTGGTTCCGGCATTGGAAGCCTGTGTCTTTATTTTAAAGCCAAACCTGAGTCTAGACAATATAAGAAACCCTTGGTTACACATTTAACTATTTTAGAGGCTGTGGACGTTGTTTACTTCATTAATGTGTTTACTGTGTTAATGGACTGATGATGGGAGTAGGATTCGGTATTCTGTCCACTTAACCAGTGGATTCAGTATTTAGCCAAACCCCAAAAATCTGGATTCTGTGCATCCATAGACAGTATATAACAATGGACCAACAGATCCCGTTGCTCTGGACGGAGACCAGTGAAGGCTATTAGAAGCACTTTTCTGGTGATGGCTGAGCGTTACTGCGCAGCCTCCAACTGAGAGAGACGACGTAAATGTGACGTGAGCAACGTGTCTGAAAGTTGGAAGTCTTCTGGTAGCTGTGCCAAGAGAAATCTTAATCATTCCCAATCTTGCAGAGACGGAGAGCGTAGGTATATGTAAGGAGATAACATGGACACAGGCTAATGCTTGGTAACTAAAATGCTAGTTAACAGTAGTAATTAAACTTAAACAGCTAATGTAAGTCGAAACTGCCTGCAAGCTTCTCCTGTACTATACAGTAATTTCTCTACTGTGCGACAGTAAGTCTTTTATACATTGTCATGTTTCTTTAGAAATAAACAATGGACAAATAAAGTCTTTAAACGCTTCAAATGTAAAGTTATTCGCTGTCAAAGTGACGTCAAAATGAATGGCAGTCAATGGAATGCTAATGTCGGGTGATCGCTTTGTAGCATCAAAATGGCGCCATAGGAGGTTCGAGCTCTGAAGCAATCCCTAGATAAAAGGCAGGAAATGTCTATCAGAATGGCCTACCTCCACGATAACAGGCAGGAAACGTCTATCAGAGTATATCTCCATGATAACAGGCTGGGAATGTTTATCAGAATGGCCTACCTCCTTGATAACAGGCAGGAAACGTCTATCAGAATGGCCTACCTCCATGGTAACAGATAGGAAACGTCTATCAGAATGGCCTACCTCCATGGTAACAGGCAGGAAACGTCTATCAGAATGGCCTACCTCCATGGTAACAGGCAGGAAACGTCTATCAGAATGGCCTACCTCCATGGTAACAGGCAGGAAACGTCTATCAGAATGGCCTACCTCCATGATAACAGGCAGGAAACGTCTATCAGAATGGCCTACCTCCATGATAACAGGCAGGAAACGTCTATCAGAATGGCCTACCTCCTTGATAACAGGCAGGAAACGTCTATCAGAATGGCCTACCTCCATGATAACAGGCAGGAAACGTCTATCAGAATGGCCTACCTCCATGATAACAGGCAGGAAACGTCTATCAGAATGGCCTGCCTCCATGATAACAGGCAGGAATCGTCTATCAGAATGGCCTACCTCCATGGGGTTGAGATATCCACTTTTGAGCAAAATGTAAATTTTGAGCACATCAAACACTCTCCTGTATTCTGGTGAATTTTTCTGCAACAATTTGTGCCATTTCTGCATCAAGGCATGGTGCAAATGTCTTTATTTATGTAAAGGAAATATAATGGGGGGTTGCACTGACCAGTTTTGATTATTGGGTGGTTGTAACCCCCCCATCCCCCCTGTACATTACGCCTATGACAGAAATACTTATATCAGGGATCCCAAGGGATCTCTTGGAGAGCTTTTACTTGAGTCAATTTCTTCCCCAAATGCAGGTTACAGCCCTCTGGCTCCAGGCCTTCAATATAAACTGCTCTTGTCTGCCCTGCTCAAATTTCTCCTCTCACCCTGCCTTTCCTTTTCCTGATATATGCTTCATTTTCATCAGCTCTCCTTTTCTGTTCCCCCTTCTTGTCATTTTTTTTTATCTCCATTTCCTCTTCCCTCTCTTCCTTCATTTCCCTTTATTCCTCTCATTTTCTCTCTGCAGTCGTATAGGAGATGTCTTACCTCATGACAGGTAGCTATCATTTCTGCCTGCTCTAATTCACATTGCTCTAAATAGCCAGCAGTGGGTCGCAGACTAAATTGCTTTAGCTCCGTTCTCCATATTTGGTTTCTGTCACAGAAACCAAACAGACACAAGTTCAACCAAAGAAAACCAGAACTTATTCTGGTGCCGAAAACTTCAGTGGCACCACAATGCCTTAATTATTTATTATTATATATTTATATTTTATATATATGTTTTAATCAATTGGGTAAAAACTGAACCAAGAGAAAAAACAAATATGTCCCTAATATTAATCATATACATAGTTTTGACTATATTTCCAACTGTTAATCCAGTGATCTCAATGAGATAGATATTTCATTTACACTTCATGCGTCTTGGTCAGATCAGATCCGATATCAAATGCAACCAAGGACCAAGTCTAACTATGGCAATGAGTGGCCTGTGGAAGTAGCTATATCTGTGAACCAGCTCAACGCATTCTCATCAACGGGGTTCGTGTGATATGGTACAAAAATGCACGCACACCAATTTGTATGATATCCTACGAAATTAGGCGACCACCAGCTGGTCATGTGACGTCAGTCGTATCAGTGCCACTAGATGGAACTGTTCCTGAAATGTATGTAAGCCTACCTAACCGATAAGACTGAGGGACGTGTGTCGTTGTTTCCAAAGGTCTCTGTTTGTGCCCGTACAGACTACAGCACAACCCCGGAGTTTTCAAACCAAAACGGAAGCAACAGCGTTTCCAAATGTCTCTTTGCTGCCAAAATGCACAAGTTGTTCTTCTTCAGCCATTTTTTGGAAGTTACCAAACGGGTTCAGTTGCATTGCCACCACCCTCTGGAGTGCAGTAGAGCTGACCCCAATTTGCGCATTGCCTGGAAAAACCAAGACGGATCAATCATTGATCTCGTCTTTACAGGGAAGCTGGGAAATAAATAAAATTAGAACTTAACATTGATAAATACAATGAATTATAGAAATGTCAAACATGCACAAGTACATTGGACTTTTCAATTCCCTGTTCACATGTTGTGTCTGTCTGCATGATTTGGTGCTGCTGATTGGATGCTCATCATCAAAGGGCAGATCTATTTATTGCTTTTTTCCATTTTGGAATGAATAATGAAGAGTAGATGTTAATGGATTTTCCCTGCGGTCCTCTGTAGGCCCTGTCGTCCTCGTCTCCTCCTCAGCTTGGGTTTTAAATAGATCCTGTAGAAATAGCTACAGAGGAGACACGCTACTCTGAACCAGCTCGCTGCAAGTGTCACTTTGTATTTTTGTGTTTTTTTTTGCCAGTGCATACATTAGTACATTTGCATGTGCATATGTGTAAATTCATCTGTATTTCAGTTTGCTCCATTGACTTTGGCTTCATCCATAATTAATTTGATATAAATCAGTCTGTCAGTCACTGCTGTAAAGTGAAGGGCAGAATGACTTTTTAACGACTGCAGGGCTATTCTAGGGTCACACAGGCCTAACAGGTACGCACTTTCATCACTCATGCTGAACAATTCATTATTTTTATATACCCCTCCCTCCATTTTTCAACTTTCGTGTCTTGGTTCCTCCTCCTCTTGTCAGAGTTTATTTTTAGATTGTCACACGGACTATGAATCTCATCTTTTTTTAAAGGGGAGGAAATGTGAAGTCAATGTACGGACAAACAGCAGTCAATAGTCATGTTTCCATCTAATTGTCAAGCGAATTTTAAGCAAACTTTTAAAGTGTCGCAAAAAAAGAAAAGAATGGTTGAGAGCGAATAAACTAGACTACGCAAAGCATAGTGTTTTCCCAAGTTGACGTTACGCATGGTTGTAGATTGCAAACCGGCTTGCTAGAAGCTAAGTTATTTGGCTAGATGAAGAGAGGCAGCATTGGCAGGGCCACTCGATTCAAGCTGTTGAACCAATTAATCAATTTACCGGACGTGGCTGAGGCACAGGCTATAGCGCTCCGGATATGGACCACCATGGGACCTTACTTCGGAAAAGATATGTACAGTAGTGAACGGGGAGAGACTAATAATCTTTTAATCCTGTTTGAATTGAGCCATGAATTACACATATGATGTTCGTCAATTTAAAAGATAATTTTACAAGTGAAGAAAATCACAGTTGTCACTTTGGAGAGGAAGGCTTCTGCAATTGCAATTTCTTTTCAAATGAAAACAGCTCGGTGGTTTTGGTGGCAGTTATCATATAAATTCAAAGACACATAGATAAGCATTTGGATTCAAAAGTAATACAAAGATAAACTAAAAAAATAACATTTTATTGTTCTGACTGAGCAGAGCTGGTGTCACAACACTCAGACTTCTGGCTCTTTTGTTTAAAATCTGGGGGAACCTGCCAACAGGATGGCGTGGTTGGAACGACATGTTGTTATGTCATTTGTCTGGAGTGAAATGTTCTGCCATCTGGCTCTGATACCTCGCACTGAATGAGTGTGAATACCAAAATTGTGAATGTAGTAAGTGTAGGTGAGATAAAACCATATCGGACTAAAATCGGATGGTACACTTAGTGTAGTGTTCATTTTTTCGGTACATTAAAAAAACGTAATAAGCCGTACTTTGTATCAAATTAGAAATAATGTTGTTTTTCTTAAACAGAAAATGAACAGTTATTCCATAATTAAAGGCCTAACTAAATTATCCTGTCATTATATGTATGTTAATAAGATATAATAAGCCTTACTTTGTATCAAATTAGACCAAAACAAGAATGTTTTTTTTTTTTTCTTTACAGAAAACAAACCCAGTTAGACGCTAATAAGAAACCATACACCTAAATTATGCTGTAACTAGAAACGCACATATTGCCATATTAAACTCAAAATATACTCTATCTAGACAGTATATTGTACCAAATTACACTCTTTATAGAGACCAAATACCCATGCTTATTAGAAGAAAAGTACTGGTAATGTCAAACCACGTCGTCACATCTGCCGCAACTTTCAGTCACTCATGCCTGGAGGTACATACTGTATATATGTATGCGATACTTATACATGCTTTATCGATGCTCTACTTCCACAGTTAAGACATATGAACATGTAATGTTTCTATCCGACCGTAGGCTGTAGAAGCTGCAGGACATAAGCATCTTTATTTCCCAGTCACATCCTTATTAGTGGGTAATTAGTGACACATAAGAACAGAACTGTACTGTAAAATAAAGTAGGATATCAGCCTTATTTCCTCTTATTATATCTCATTAGAAGGTAGTTTGTAAACATTGTCACTGTTAGATCATAATTAGAAGGTCATTTCTACACCTTCCAATGAAAATGGCGAAATGATGCACATATTTTTATATTAGTGTACAGGAACACACGTGATAGTTCAAAAATGTATTGATTGATTGATTTATTGATTGATTGATTGTGTAGGCTTTGCAGTTTGCTTGTGTCTGATCTTTTAACGCTACAGCTGCTCGCCGCTTCGTCCCTCGTTTGCCCGTGAAGACAGAAGAGAGAATTGTTACTGGCAGATTGGCCGTGTTACAAGCGGCACAGCAGTGGCGAATATTGTTACGATTCTGAAATAAAACACAGAAACATGAATATCTGTGAGTTGTCACAGCACTCAGGACACGGATAAAAAAACAAAAACAGGACAGACTCTTCAGAAGAGGTGATTATCTTCACTCGAGACTGAAAATAGCCACACTGAGAAATACAAAAGAGAGTAGCTGATTAATTAGCTTTGTATTAGTCTATATCCGCGACGGATTGGTCTGTTGCCGCCAGAAATTCGTCTAAAACAACTTTTGAATGTACACAAGTTCCTTCCCGAGGCTATTTTGCAGAGGCACCACCCAAGCACCGCCCAAGACGATTGTGATTGGTTTAAAGAAATGCCAATAAACCAGAGCACGTTTTTCTGTCATCCCAGAATGCTGTGTGGACTAGCCAGACCCTCCTCTGCAGCACTGTGGAGGAAGGTCTGGCAATGCGAGTCTAGCTTTTTATCAACTCATTTGGCAATGGCTTGATTGTAACGGACCTTCAATAACATAAATACCAAAAATGTACGCACTAAAGAGCTAAATAAAAAAATTGAGAAGAATGTTCCATTGACATTCATTTAGATGCTGTTGATTTGGCCAATCTTATTAAATTAAAATATGACTTTGGCAATGGAAATGCACTCACAGGAAGTGCTGAATCTCAACTGTCTCCGAAACAGCAGTAGTGGGCGCTTCATCCATTGGAAGCTGGACAACTTTTGTCTTTACAATGTTTTTCCCTCTTTAATCTCTTGTGTTCTTGGCACCAGACATCATGGACTAAATGCATTTCTAAACATGAGTGCGCTGTGTGCACTTTACTGACATCACATTAAATCATTCCCACCTTGGAGATGCCAGAATTAGAAGTTGCCTTGTGCAGCTGAAAGTGACCTGATGTCCTTTAAAAAGAAGTCATAATCTTTATTATGTCCCATCAATCATTTTGTCAGACTAGGTGACGTTTTATTTTTAAAATGTGCTTATCTCATTTCAGAAGAAAACCTTTCATTCGACCTCCCAGCAGCACTATGAAAAGTGACACACTCACGTCAAATCGATTAACCAGGAACATCAAAATAAGCAAATATGTTGGCTGAGCAAGGGTAAATAATATTTTCGCTGTGTGTGTTGTCAACAGGAATAATATACAATATGCAGCATAGAGCCTATTCCATCTTTGACAAGGTAAGACGCTGTTTTCATGGCAGAGTTGTCTTAACTGGGTCAGTGTTAGAACATTACAGTCCATATAAATACAGCCACACAGAGAAATAAGTGGCAGATTTCTGTAGCTGCATCTGTCTTCTTCCAGATGGATAAGATGTCATTCATGTAAATGCGTCAGTATGAGTAATCTCCAAGAAACAACGCAGATGAAGAGGACTGGTGATGAGGTGTGAATCTACTGTATGTGTGTGTGTGTGTGTGTGTGTGTGTGTGTGTGTGTGTGTGTGTGTGTGTGTGTGTGTGTGTGTCTCCTCTTTACACACACACACACACACACACACACACACACACACACACACACACACACACACACACATTATGGTCAAAAGTATGCAGACGCCCCTGTCCACATCAGGGATTTCCTGCCAGTAGAAGGTTTAGGTGCAGCACACAAATGAATGTAACGAAAAGACTTTTCTCAGATCTAATGACTGTAGTTGGACTTCTTTAGCTCTAAGTTTTGTGTTTACGCTTTTTGAGAGTTATTTATTTATTATCTGCTCTAGCTTTTTCAATGTTTTTGACACAGATATGGTAATAATAATGCTACAAAATGAAGAGACACAAAAGTACCCCAAAGGGACACAAACCGAGTACAAAGAGACGCCAAATGACTACAGAGACCCAAATGACCCCAAAGAAAACACAAATGACGAGAGAGACACAAAAACCCAGAAAGAGACGCAAAATGTACGGGGAAAATGCTTTTCTTAAATTAACATAACGTAAACACTGGAGGAAAGACGTCTAAACCCCCCCGCCAAATACGCACACCTAAGTCTTCCACAAACGGAGGGAAAACACTGCACATACTTTTGTGTACTTTTGGTTTGACGGTTTAGGCTAGACCCCTTAGTCAAAATTTAAAAAAACAGCATACAATAATGTTAGAAACAATTGAATAGTGTGCTTCTAACATTGTGTCAACAGTTTATTGGAAAACCCTTACTGTTTCAGTTGAGGCTTGTGTAATGACTTGTTCAGTAATTAAATATGGGTGGAATGCTCATGTCTCCACCCATACGAAAACAAATTGTCAACAAAAAAACAAAATCAAACCAATAGTGGGTAATTGAAATGTAATGCTGCTTTACCCTGGCTTGTTCATTCTTTGTCTAATTTAACTGGTTAAACATGTAAAGGTGCTGCATCTCACATTTCATCATCAAGTAAATAATTAACAGATTACTCATTGGTTGAATATGACCTATGACCAGGACCTGAAGTCAACTTTTTTAGCCACCAGCCACTGTGGCAGGTGGATTTCAAAATGCGCTAGCCACACCCAGCGCGGTGGCACCTGTGGTTAGCGTGGTGGCCTCGCAGTAAGAAGGTACCAGGTTCGAACCCTTCCTGTGTGGAGTTGGCATGTTCTCCCTGTGTCAGCCTGGGTTTTCTCCAGGTGCTCTGGTTTCCCCCACCGCTGAAAACATGTTCCTCTGCCGAGCTTATGTGTGGTGAGCGTCAGGCTTTTGTAAGGCTGCTGTGCATCACCCAGGTGGGTGCTACACATGGTGGTAGAGAGTAGTCCCCTCCCCCCCCGAAGTGCTTTGAGTGTCTATAATAAAGTGATATATAACTGTAATGGATTTTGCCATTTTTGTTTTGTCTCATAAAGGTGAAATAAGGAAATGCGAGCATATATATATATATATATATATATATATATATATATATATATATGTGTATAATGTACATTTTTAGTTTTAGATTACAAAGGATTTAACCTTACACTTTCTCTGAGCCATAACTACGACAGTCACTGCAGTCCATTTGTTCTGTACTGCTGTCGTAAATCAGCCACTCACAAACCTTGCCGTCGTCGCCAACTGTCCACTTGGTATTGCTGTAAAACTTTTACTTTTCTTTAAGAAATCCTCATCTTTTTGTTGGTGACTTGTTTCAGCCGGCCTCTACATCCCAGTAATGTGCCACCACATTTTTGAGCTCAAATCCAAGGAAAGGGCAGACTTGGTTGAAATCTGAAAGAGCAACAGTGACTAATGAATCACTCAATTCTCATTGGCTATCCGCCAGTGTGGCAGGTCGGTTTCACCCGCCGAAGGCAAAATGAACCCACATTTGGCGCGTGGTCGGGTGTTAAATTCCGAGGCCTGCCTATGACCTTTGTCAGATGCTGTCTCGCTCTCTCCTAATCTCACCTGTCTCTCTGTGATCTGTTAAATTAATACGAAAATAATTCAATATTTAAAAAGAACTTTTGGATTATTTGATTTGAAAATGTCCTTCGGTGGAATTATTTTTCATTTTAGGTTTCATTTTTGAGGGTACAGCAGTGTGCCACTTTAAAAACCTTGATGATGAATGACATGTTCTTGACAGATTATTATTTTTTATTCATTATCATTATTATTATTATTTATTCAAATCTATTGGCAGCTGAAATACTCAGTGGCCAGGAAGAGAAACTCTGTTTGTGGTCCAACACTGACCTGCTGTGGACGCTGCTGTGATAGCATCTGCCTGCTTCGACAGTAAATAGGCCTCACAAATACAGTTATTTGTTTTTTTTTTAACTTTGTGATTTGAATGGTGCACTGTGTTTTAATATGTATAATCTTGTATGTTTTATTTAAAACACTTTGGGATTTTTTTTATCTGTGAAAAGCGCTTTATAAATAAATTGTACTCAACTTACTCATGGTTCAGTTGTAAATTCTTAATGGTTAGATTGCTGGAAAATAACAGTAGGCTACCTTTCTTAGATTTATTGGCAGCTACAAACAACATAAAGATGGCTACAAGCCATTTTATTTTTTTGCCTGGCTGCCTTTTGAAATACATTTGTCTGTTTGGTTTTATTTTTTTCCTTCATTTGTTTTTCTGGATCCAGCTTAAGATCCACTGTTGGAGGGTAACGACATTTTATGTCTTGAAATGACACCGTAACTATCAAGCCATAAAAGAAAGCACTGATGTTTTAAAGCATGTTTAGTTATATTTTACGGTGTTTGGTGTTTTAAGCCCCCAACGTCGTCTTCCAGGCATTGGTGCCTGGAAGGCACTAGGATTAGGCAATGGTTAGGGTTAAGGTTAGTGTTAGGCAACGGGGTAAGCTCGAACCTCCTATGGCGCCATTTTGATGCTACAAAACGATCACCCGACATTAGCATTCCATTGACTGCCATTCATTTTGACGTCACTTTGACAGTGAATAACTTTACATTTGAAGCGTTTAAAGACTTTATTTGTCCATTGTTTATTTCTAAAGAAACACGACAATGTATAAAAGGCTCCATTACCTTGTACCTCACGTTATGGCTCTGTAGCAGACGTTTTTGTAAAAATAGGCTAACGATTGTGTCATAACCACGCGACTTACTGTCGCATTGTAGAGGAATTACCGTATAGTTTCGTCTTACATTAGCTATTTACGTTTAATTACTAATGTTAAGTAGCATTTTAGTTAGCAATAATTAGCCTGTGTCCATGTTATCTCCTTACGTATACCTACGCTCTCCGTCTCTGCAAGATTGGGAATGATTGAGATTTCTCTTGGCACAGCTACCAGAAGACTTACAACTTTCAGACAGGTTGCTCACGTCACATTTACGTCGTCTCTCTCAGTTTGAGGCTGCGCAGTAACGCTCAGCGCTCACCAGAAAAGTGCTTCTAATAGCCTTCACTGGTCTCCATCCAGAGCAACGGGATCTGTTGGTCCATTCTTATATACTGTCTATGGTGTTAGGTGCCTTGAAGTCGACGTTGGGGGCTTAAAACACCACTGAGCATATTTTACAGATACATGACCACATCATTTAGTAATTCTGTGGTGGTCACTACTTTGTTTAGTCCATATCAGTTCATAAAAGTCACCTGTTTCCACCCCATACTAACAGTCAGAGACACCTTCTGACCAGTGTTTCTATAGTAACAGTGACACCTGCTGACATGTGCCACGCCACCATATGCACGACGTTACCATTTCCAGGATTGGTCAGGTGCCGGCGGAAATTCCGCCGGATGTCACTCTTTACGGCCGGATGTCCGTCACCTTCCGCTTTCTCTGTGTTGGAATTTTAAACTTTTATTTTACTATGGTTAACTGCTCGTCAGATCTCTGCAGGGTAAATCCAGACAGCTAGCTAGACTATCTGTCCAATCTGAGTTTTCTATCGCACGACTAAAACAACCTTTGAACGTACACATGTAAACCAGAGCACGTTTTTCTCCCTTCCCGGAATACTGTGTGGACTAGCCAGACCCTCCTCCGCAGCGCTGTGGAGGAAGGTCTGGCAATGCGAGACTAGGTGCCACCAAGTGACAGCAAAAAGAAAATAAATGTGGTCAACAATTTGTGGTTTTCTAACAACGTTGTGGAGCAAGAAACACAAGGGGAAATAGTTTGAGGCTGTAGTAACCTGTTGGAAAATATACAGCAGTGAGAAGAGGTGTTTGACACGCCATGTTTTTTTTGTTTTGAAAAAGATCTTAATTTACCCAGAATAAACAGCAATTCAGTGGCCGGGTTGGTTCAGTGGGTAGAGCAGGCGCACATATACTGAGAGGTTTATGCCTCGACGCAGAGGTCCAGGGTTTGACTCCGACCTGTGATGATTTCCTGCATGTCTTCTCTCTCTCTCCCTCCCCTTTCTCACCTAGCTATCCTATCAAATAAAGGCAGAAAAGCCCCAAAAAATAATCTATTAAAAAAAAATGCAATTCAACCCTAATTAAGACAGTGAAGAATCTTTATGCAACAGATGACTGCATCTAAAGTCTATTAGTTAGTTCTAAGCCATTGTCAAAGTCTAACATTGTGATACTGGCCTGATACACATGTACTTCTTGCCAATCTTAAGTAGTTAAAATTTGCAGTTAATTGTGTTATTGCGGGGGTTACTCACAGCACGCTCAATAATATTGTAAACCATATATTATGAAACACATGTTCTACTATTCAGCAGCTGTCACTGATTGTTACCATGAGAACATGGCTCTGAGTTCTAAATAACTTTTTTATGCTTAAAATAAGTCGGGCTTACATATACTGTAGAACGGCAGCAACGCGTGTGGCCTTGGCTACATCAAACCTGGAACTACATTTTTCATTTAGAAATTAAGCTTAAGTAACAACAACAGCTCATTTCACAATGGTTAATCCTCAGTGGTTGTCAGTAGCCATATTTCCTTCCTTTCTAAAAGCTTTTTTTAGAGAAAATGCTGGCCCTCTGCACTTGGTTTTACATTCTAATTTCAGGTATTTTTGCTCCTAAACACAAGTGACATCATCATCGTGAACACCAAAACAAATTCCTTGTATGTGTAAAAAACGTACTTGGCAATAAAGCTTTTCTGATTCTGATGAACCGACAATGAAAGATTTAACAGACAACCTGTCAAAGTGACAAAATGTGACTTTATTATATTAATGTACACTACCGGTCAAAAGTTTGGGGTCACTTAGAAATTTCCATTCCACTCCATTAGAGACAGACTACCAGCTGAGATCAGTTGCATTGTTTTTTTAATCAGGGCGGCAGTTTTCAGATGACATTATGTGCTTACATAATTGCAAAAGGGTTCTCGACTGTTGTAGAAACAAGTGGCTGATCTTTAATGCAATATTTACATTGGCCATTATCAGCAACCATTCATCCAATGTTCCAAAGGCCCGTTCTGTTTACTAATCTGATATCATTTTAAAAGGCTAACTGAGAAAACATTGGAGAACCCTTTTGCAATTATGTAAACACGTAATGTCATCAGAAAACTGCTGCCCTGGTTAAAAAAAAAACAATGTAACTGATCTCAGCTGGTATTCTGTTTACAATGGAGTGGAATGGAAATTTCTAAGTGACCCAAAACTTTTGACTGATCGTGTATACAGTAGGCATCAAATTCAGACATTTAAGAAAAATGACAAAAAAGTGTTTTAGAGTAAATTGATACCCAGTGAACTCTTTAACGACACAATTATACAAAGTTCAAACACACAGTTCTCCTTTCTTGTAACTTAAAAAGACAGACAACACACACACAATGCAATAAAAAGTCATTGTAAAATTGTATGTTATGCTGTATGACATCTAACAACTCCTGTAATATTACCAGACTTCCCAGGAGAACTACTTTCAATTTCCTCACTTTCTTTGCTAAAAACACACTTCTATCCTAACAGCCACGCTCTACTGCTACATTAGCGATAGCTTTGGGTTTTGTTTTGTTTTTACGTATAGGTAAACAGTAACCAATAGATACAGTTTATTACAGCAGTTTAAAACAGACGGCTTCTCTCAGTTGGACTGCTGTTGGGCGTCACCGTGCTGCTGGTCTGTCCCACATTGGATTCTGCAGGATGTGATAATGGAGCAGAGATAAAGAGAGAAGAGTGACCAGAGGACAGCAATGTTATCACAGTCTGTTACAGTGTAAGTATTATTGCACCATCTACCTTTCCTAGGACACCGCCCCCTTCTGTGTGAGTTAATGATTACTGATGAATCTATTTTTCCCTCTCCCTCTGTACACTCTGTATATGTTTCTTATGGCAGAACAAGCACGCGCAGAGGAGCAAACAAGCGCATATCTAGCGGCTTCGAAATGTGAGTCATCTGTCAAACGCTAGCGTAGTTTAGTGTCACAAGTCATCTGTTGTGTTTAGTTTGTAGCAGGGATCTCTTCCACCACAGAGCTATGCTGCAGCCGAGGGTGGAATGGGTATCGCCACTGCTCTGCTCTGCCTCCTCAGCCTGCACCAACACCCAGTATGGAGCACTGGGCTGAACTGGGACAGGAGGCGCACACACGCGCGCGCGCACACACACACACACACACACACACACACACACACACACACACACTTTATATGAACAGAAAGGAACGTAAACACAACAAAGTCAAAGTAAATCCCAAGTAATGGCATATTAAACGTAGTAAACGCATATTAATTAGCCTACACCCTTCGTCATTTTATTCAACTTTCCAACCTAGTGAAGGACACACGCATATAGCCTACGTGGCATAACGTTAAACACATTGGGAATACAGTCACATGATATAGCCTAGCTAAGCCTGGACATAAATCTACGTATATTAAAAATAAGAGATAGCTTCATACATGGATGTTTCACTAAAATAAACGCCTAAATGATGTGTGCATATTTGTTTACGTGGATAAATGTCGCAGTGTTCTTCTCACATTTACAAGCTGGTCATAACGTGCAGTCAGTAGTAGTTGACGATATTATATTATTATTTTTGTTTTTTTACCCTCTTTTCTATCTTAATTTAAGTGGATAACACTTAGTTTAACTTGAGCTCACAACTGACATGTAACGCGATAGTCTGTAAACGTCGCTGCAAACTGGACAGTTGTTCGCTCGAAATAAGACAATAGCCTGCATAAATACTTAGGCGTCTACTTGGTGAATGAAAATTAGTCTAAAGTGGCAACAAATACTTATGTTTGGGGGTGAAAAATCCCTTACCATTGCGCAGTTTGCTGAAGGCTAGCTAGATATTGAGGATGGAAAGGTCTGGAAAAAGAAAGAGGAGGAGAGTGGTGTTACTGCTTATCTATATCTAGTGGTTGCCAGGTTTGCAGTTTATCCTTCAGCACGTATGAGTAGTGCGTACTGTGGTGGGGGGCGTTCTCTTAATACATCCATGGGGGGAAGACGTGTTCAGATCATAGACTGTAAAAAAAAAAGAATGGACAGAGCAAATATTCATTGGTTCAGATCTAAATGATTACTATTTTTTTTTTCACCACTGCATCACGTTATTTTGTTTGCACATTGCTTTCAGTACATGCAAACAGGTGTTAACACTATACTTAACCGAACAAACACTGTTCATTGCTATAATTATCCGGCAGGTTAATACAGGAGAAATTACTTGCAAACAAAAGTGCAGGCCCGTCCTATGCCCTGTTATGAAAATCGCGGGTTTTTACGGACCTGGCACCCCCCGTTCCGGTCTAGCCACACGACGCAGACTCAAACCCAATGGCGGACGAAGTTGAGCAGGTTGGTGCAGCAGCGGCAAATTGTACAGTTATTCCTTAACACAGCGTGTGTATACTTACCCTAAAAGCAGGCCAGTAGATAGTTTTACTTGTGTGCATGTTTTGGTGGGATAACGTGTCACTTTGTTTGTTTAGCTTTGGTAATAGCGGGGAGCGGCCTGTCAAACAAGCTAGCTAAATTAGCCCGATTAGCATGTAATGCTACCGTCAAAATGATAAAAACGTGTTTGATTGGCGGTGCTGTTTTGTTGACCAGTCAGAGCTAAAACGGCTTAATATAATACTGCACAGTGTTTCAGTTAAGTTTTCTTTTTTCTTTGTTGTGTTGTTGGGATAAAATCTGGTTAATAGAAGACACTGCAGGTAAATAGGGAAACTATTTCAACAGATACAACCAAGAAACGACCCAAGTTGATTAACGTTAACAGTTAACGTTGCTTACATTAAGACAACAATGTATTGTATTACATGTTTTTTGAACTAACGTTACTACGTTTAAATTAGCAAATGACGCATTTTCTAATACAAAATGCCCTCATTTGCATACATTTCCACTACAGAAATCTAAAAAAGAGATATCCAAAATACCTTTCACTCCATATATATCAGAAAATACGGTCAACAACCATACAAAATCTATTTTCGCCACGTTTTAGGTATACGATCTTACATTAATCAGGCTATGAATGTGATGATGGGGGGGCTATTTTAATTCCAAAGGCCAAGGGAACTTTATCAGGATGCATAGTATCCTGGATCCATGAAATAACTGTCCTTTAGAAATAAAAATCTGCCTGCCTCTATGGGAATTTAACTTAGGGGTGTACTTACTTATGCCCCCTGTATTTTAAGGAAGGACATTTATTTATTTACGATACATTATTCATTCACAAAGAAAATTGGTGTCCTTAAAGATTGGATTTTTCCTCATTTTTTTTAATTAAGGCATTAAGATCAATTTCCAAAAGATATAAAGTTTATAAGTCAACTTTAGCATGGGTGTATTCACTTATGCCAAGCACTGTATCTATGTTTAAATATGCACTAAGGCCCAAAACCAAAAGTTAGCAATAGATACTATTGATTGTATTGACTCCATTGTCTCCTCTCCACTTTGGCTGGATTTGATTTTTAACCGGCGACCGATGTGTCTATAGAAATGTAGAAAACACAGTGGGGTCTATAGTGAAGAACACAATATTATCTCATCGACTTTTCACCACAGCTGCATCTCTTTCCAATCTGTCCTCCCAGTTAGAGATGTTCCGATATCCGTATCAGTATCGGTATCGGCTCCGATACTGCCTAAAACGCTGGTATCGGGAAGTACTGGAGTTTATGCACCGATCTGATACCACGTAATAAAGCCCTAAAGAAAAAATACGTTAAAGTAGTTCATTTATGTTCTTTTTCCGTTATAACTGACTGTCAAAATACATAATAAAAGAACGTTCTGTATCGGGAAGCAAAAACTGGTATCGGACCATCTCTACTCCCAGTGTTGTGTCCGTTTTCATTGGTTAGGTCTGATTTAGATGCATGGCGTTTTCAAAGCAGAATTAGTTATGTTTTTAATGATACTACAATTCACTGAAAACAAAGAGTTGCAGGACTGTCCTCCCAACAGGCCACGCGTTGCTCCCCAAACCTTTTTTCTGCCATTTTAATTCAAGATGATCCAAAAGGTTTGGTTTTGGTTTGTAAAATGTTGATGGACAAGTCCAAACTTGTCTGCACCATGTTTGGTGTGCAGGCTCAAAGTTAGAAGCTGTAAGACAAACACACACACACTTCTTCCTCTCCTCAGGTATCTGTTGTCGCTCCTCTCATTACAGATCTTCTGCAGCTCCTCCGCTGTCAGTTAGTTTTTTTTGGGGTTTTTTCTCCCATGGGCGCAGTGAATTTTTGCTGCTGGCTGAATTTCCTCTTTGAATAAGGGAAATTGGGTTGCAGCTCTAAATTTTGCACCAAGCGTTTCACCAGCTGTAGCCCCAGTGTGTGCCTCGCATTTACTTATCATACTAGAGTCGCAGAGCTAAGCAGATGTTCTTCTAAAAGAAAGAATGAAAATAAATCCCTTGTGATGTGTGGGTGGTGATGGCGCAGTGGATATGACACATGCCTTTGGGAGGAGATCTGGGTTCAATTCCCACTGCGATACATCAACCAATGTGTCTCTGAGCAAGACACTTAACCCCTAGTTGCTCCAGAGGTGTGTTACCTCCGACATATATAGCAATTGTAAGTCGCTTTGGATAAAAGCGTCAGCTAAATGACATGTAATGTAATGATATTAAAAATGTTTAAAAAAGAAAATATCAGGGGTGTTGTTTAACAACACTTATCTCTGTTTTGGAAGGCCATCCCAAATGGGTTTGCCAACCTCATGGAATTGTGGAAGCAGCAGCGCATTTCATTTTGTCTCTGAAGTTGTTGAAATCTGCATCTGTCACAGGTCCAACTAATGTCCTTTTATGTGTGCTGCAGCAACCGAGTACCAACACGGTTGAGGAGCCACTCGATCTGATCAGACTCAGTCTAGACGAGAGGATCTACGTCAAGATGAGGAATGACCGGGAGCTCCGTGGCCGACTGCACGTAAGATTCACGCCCGGCATCCGCTTACACTGTAAAAATGTGGATCCTATTATTCCTCGACGCAGAAGGTCCAGGGTTCGAGTCCGACCTTTCCCGGTTTTCCTGCATGTCTTCTTCCCCCCCCCCCCTCTCTCTCTCCCCTTTCATATCTCAGCTGTCCTATCTAATAAAGGCAGAAATGCCCCCCAAAAAAAACAAACCCTCTAACACCTAGACAGTGTGTTCAGTTGTGGTTGTAGTGGGTTTCTACATTTTAGAGGAGCAGGCCAGACCTTTTTATGCTCTTGTAAGCTTTGTGTTTGCACTTCTCCCAGTTAATATTTTTTGTTTTGTTTATTCCCCCCAGGCCTACGATCAGCACCTGAACATGATCTTGGGTGACGTGGAGGAGACGGTGACGACGGTGGAGATTGATGAGGAGACTTATGAAGAACTGTACAAGGTACAACATTTCTCATTTCTTCTCACTGAACAACTACAGCTGTGGTAATCTCGGCTCCTACACTAGTCTGGGCATCCTGAGCTTTCCATGAAACAACAGAATAATGCTGCTTTACTACAATATTCTGCTTTAGCAACATCGTTCTACTTCCAAAGTGGCGTTTTAAATGCATGCTGTATGAGAATATGCATTTGATATACAAAATGCTATACGTTTGTGGGCCCCTTATTGAAATGATAGACCCCTGACGTGTAGAACGAGGATTTGGTTTTTCCAAGACCTTGAAGGACGAAAAAAATAAAATCTGTATGAACATTTGACATTTCATTTTTTATGGTGGCAGTGCTCCCTGGTAGACAAACTATTACTTATCAGTACAGATTTACACTGACATGGGTATATCTGCAATAAGCTAATATTGGCTGATATACAGTACAGGGTTGGCCTTTTTATCACACTGGCTCTATTCCATAGTACTATGATAGAAGATTTTATGAAAAGTTAAATCATTACTACAATGCTACAAAGTCCTCATTAAAATACAAAGCATATCTGCATTCATCCTTAAGATAACTGGGTTTCCTTGTTGTCAGGCTTGAAACCAAAGTCTTGATAACACACACACTGTGTTACACATGTGGAAATAATACGTACATATATTCTTAGTTTTCTCTGTTAAATACATTTTTAGATAGCCTGACAAGCTACTGGAACTGGAACTCGCCATTGGCAGGGCTCAATCCGAGGGGCGGTTGTTGTAAACGGTTGTCTTTCAAATTCCCTCTGCACGCAATAGGATAGCGCTACAACCAACCAGAACAACGAAGAAGGTGACGTAGTCAGATTAGAATGACTTCAGTGCCGTTCTTTGTTCTTTTCTCAAAGAAAAGCTTAACTTCAAGTCTTCCAGAGTCGCGGCCAAAGCCAGCTGGCGAACAGCGGTCTTTCGAACAGCGAAAGACTGCTGTTCGCCAGCAGCAGCCATCGTCTTTGTTTTCTAGTAGCAGGGAATTCACGTGGAACCGTCGCAACTCTGCCGTCATTATGTTAAGCCCGCCCACCGACTCTATACACGATGTGATTGGCCTGACTAGAGTTTGGTTTTTCCAGCTCGCAAGCCAACGGAGAGTTGCTAGACAACCCTGGCTGCAAATTACATTTGCTGCCGCTAGGGTGCGTCTAGATTTCTACGCTAATTTTTGGAGGTACTTTTGTAGAATCCTTTGAGAATGTGGCTCATCATTGTATAGTAATAGCATGCTTTTGTGGTGTCTTTTTAGTCGACCAAGAGGAACATCCCCATGCTGTTTGTCCGAGGAGATGGCGTTGTCCTCGTAGCTCCGCCCCTCAGGGTGGGCTAACCCTGACCACTTCCTGGTGCCGAGGAGCGTTGTTGTGACAGCTGGGACTTCCTTTTGTCGGGCTGCAAGGATATAAACCATGTTGTGACCCGAGGCAAGAAGGACTGTTTTGGACAAAGAGGGCCTATTTTTTAAGTTTTCATTTAGGCAAATTGTTATTAGATAGATTTTGCCATTATGGGTGATGCTTTTAGGCCACCTGGATATTTCATTTGATTTCCATCAGTAGAGCAATTATTCCAAATCTAAACTATTCCATCCCCGCCGGTTTAGTTGTAAACCAGTAAAAATGTAATATTATTTTTAATGACTGGAATTACTCTTATTCCAGTCTTTACGAGTACAAGAGGCAGCTTCAAATGTCTCATCATGGTTTTAAGAAGCTGAACTGCTTCAGGTGTGTACATCAACTTGTTTTGGCCTGATTTGTCGAGAGTATTTCAAAAGTATTACCAGACAACAGACTGAGCAGAGGGGTTTTACGTGATTTTTGTTTATGTTGGTTCTAAGCAAAGGTCTTGCAGTTACTCCAAACCCATGATCTGTGAGTATTTGGGAAGTTTGAGTTTCTTTGGGACGGTTTTAGTTCAAGGTTTTTTTTTTTTTTATACATATTATTTTTGTAGTGTTTGTGGGACTTGGGAGTACATCATGCTCAGATGTGTAAAGATGTGTAAGGATTTGGTTTCAATAACTTAAATAAAAAAGGTAATTCTTGGATGTTTTTGGATTCTTCAATTCTTGTGTAAAACTAACTAGACTTACAACGATTAATCGATTAGTTGTCAACTTTTAAATTAATCGGCAACTATTTTGATGGTCGGTTTAAGTAATTTTTTTTTTTTTAAAGACAAAAGTAAAAATTCTTTGATCCCAGCTTGTTAAATGTGAATATGTTCTAGTTTCTTCTCTCCTCTGTGACAGGAAACTGAATATCTTTGAGTTGTGGACAAAACAAGACATTTGAGGACGTCATCTTGGGCTTTTGGGAAACACTGATCCACATTTTTCACCATTTTCTGACATTTTATAAACCAAACACTAATCGATTAATCGAGAAAATAATCAAAAGATTAATCAACTATGATAATAATCGTTAGTCGCAGCCCTAAAACTAACACCAATTAAAACTGTACAGTTTATTCTCTATCACTAACGGATAAAAATGAGAACTGCAATGATGAGTCGATTGACAGTAAATCAACCGCCAACTACCTTTTTTTTTATTTTTTAAAGCAAAAATGCCAAACATTGTCTGGTTCCAGCTTCTCAAATGTATTTGATGGTTATCTTTGTCTTCTCTGATAATAAACAAATATATATTTATGTTTTGGACTATTGGTCTTGCAGCCTGTGACGAACCTCAGCGCTGTGGTGCACCTTATCCAGCCGATGCATGCGTTGGGCTGAGAAGTGCATGTACAACAGTCACCATAGTCAAGCAAGGGAAGGAACGTAGCCTCGACCAGTTGTTTCCTGGCAAAATAGAAAAAAAGCACAATTTGTCTTTGATCTTCAATTTGATAGCACTTCTCAAGTACAATATCCACTACCGTGGTTCCTGCTTTATTACCACATCTCTGTGTCCTGTGGTGTAGGAGGGCCCTGTGTCAATATGTAGTTCAATATGTAGTTATATGGCGCTCACAAAGTGCACACTGTAAATAATGTGTTTAATCACACTGACACACAAAACCTGAGCCCAACCTGGGACCCCCCAACAGCTTAATCCAGTCATGCTGTTAGGTATTTTAATCTATAACAATGCACCTTATTGTATGCAATTCTATGTAAAATCGTCAATTGTAATGTAACTAACTATAGCTAAAATGTACTGAAGCACAATCCTAAAGCAGCAAGAAAGGGAAATTGTCAAGTACAAGTACCTCAAAACTATACTTAAAGTGCTGATATTCTGCTTTTTGGCTTTCCCCCTTTCCTTTATTGTGTTATATATCTTTGTTGTGCACGTTATAGGTTTACAAAGTGAAAAAGCCCAAAGTCCACCCCAAAGGGACTTACCATTCACAATCTGCTCCAAACAGCTCTATTGTAGTCCAGCCTTTACTTCTGTTGACGAACGTTATAAAGCTCGCCTAGCTGCTAGCGTGGCACGCCCTCATACTCTGCTTCTGACTGGCTAGTAGTCCTTACCTAGCTGCTGTACATGTGCGACTCCCAACAAAGATGGAACAGAAGTGTGATGTCTCACTCTGTAGCTAAAACAGAGAGCTCAACACACAGGGTGAAAAGAGGAGCTGCTGCAATGTGCAGTACAACAAAAATATGGTGTTTTCTGAAAATTAAACCATGTAAACCTATTCCGATATAACCTCTAAATACAATTATGAACCTGAAAATGAGCATAATATGAGCACTTTAAATAAAGTACATGAGTAAGTGTTTGTATTGTTGTGTTTTAACCACTAGATGGCAGTATAGATCTAGTAACGGGTGATGGTAACGATGAGAGTGACCTATCAGGATTGTATCTGAACAAGCTGCAGGCTTCTCTTTCTCTAAAGCCAAAACTGAAATGTTAGTCATAAGCACAATATTCTACAAATAGTTCAGTTTGTACTGTTATTAACACATTAGTTGAACATGTGTGGCATGTTTGGAGACATTTTCAGCATATATACTAATGAGACCAAACATACAGACTGTTATGTGCAAAACGGCACACATATATAGTCTGGAGTATGACTTGAGTAGCTTTTCCACGCCTCCCAGAATCCCTCTGTCTTCTGTCACACTTGGTTATAAAATATGTTCATTTTTTCATTTTCATTTTCAAAATGTCCAAGTTAAAATCACTGCCAACTTTGGACAGGTGTCACCTTTATGTGCTTTATCTGTGACTAGGTACTCAATATCACAACTGTCATTGTAAAGCCTCAGTTCACGCAGACTAAATGAGAAACATCTCACTTCCACCCAGGTATATAGGAGGTATACAGTATGTCTCTGAGATTTCTGCCTTCACTCAAATACAATGGAAGTTTTATTTGTGGTGCTCACTGCTTTGAAAAGCGACATTTTAAGAATTCAACAGTGACAGTGAACTGGATACTCTGGATTTTCCGCAGATTTTGCCGTTTCGACAGGGACTATTTCTTAGCTGAATCATTTAAATGTTCATAGCCAAAATTGGACTGTTATCGCACATCTTCCTAAACAGGAATACAAACTAGGAATGTACCGATCAGCCTTCTTTGCCCCCCTCCCCCCGATCCAATTTTTAAAATATTGAATATCTGCCGTTACCGAGTCCCGATCCGATACTTGTATTTGCCTAGATTATAAAGCTGCACACCTTTTTTGTTTACAAAAAATAAACAAAGTAACTAAAAGATTCCTTCCTTCCTTAGTGCTTTTCTTTTTGTAAAACTCACCTATAAAATCAACTTCTACTTAGAATGGTGTAGAATTGCCTGGCGTAAATGATCGTAGGAAGGTGATCGGGGTGACTTCCGATCCCCGATCAGTTAAAGCCCATATCGGCTCCAATCCCATACTTCCCGATCCGATTAGGACATCCCCAATATAAACCTGTCTGCACATTACCATTACGAGACAGGAAGTTTGAATATAACTGAAAGCAGCATGACAGAGAGTCTCTTTCCAGCTGACAGGTGCTGACTCTTAATAAAAAACTGGGGATACATGGAAATCTTGACTCGTTCTTCCTGTTTTTTTTTTTATTCTTGTGTTTCCAGCAGCAGCGTTTGTATAAAGTAAGCACTAACCTCGAGGAGGTTCGTTACTAGATATATGAAACGTTTTGTTGATGCCAGCAGTACTCAGTAGCACTGCCTGCCTCACCACATCACCCTCATAGCCCATTACCACTGTACAAAGGGCTGTTACTGTAATGTAACATCAACAGTACACGACCTTAATGCCCTCTTTAATGAGCAGCTCAGCATCTTGCTAAATGTGTGTAAATGAGGCGGCCTATTGTTGATGTTATTCAATCTGGGTAATAATAAAAAAAACAACTTTATGCAACGCAACTACAACTATTTAGAAATGTAACCATAACGAACAATAATTCAACTTGTTTTTTTTCCAGAGCTTTCATTTATACCACTCATACCAGTAATAGAAATGACACATAGAAGAGAAGTGATCAATTAAAGGCATGTTTTGTTTAGCAGCAGGGGTATCATAGTGTCAAACTGATAAACTGCATCATTTCTCCTAAATAGTTGAAATAATTAAGACATCATAACATAATATTGAGGATACAGTGGTGCTCATAAGTTTATGAGCCCATGCTAAATTTGACTAAAAAGTAAAAAGGAATAAAATAATCATCTTTAGGAAATTGATCTTAATGCCTTAATTAAAAGAAGTAGGAAAAATCCAACCTTTAAGGACACCAATTTTCTTTGTGAATGAATAATGTATTGAAAATAAATAAATGTTCTTCCTTAAAATACAGGGCGCATAAGTAAGTACACCCCATGCCAATCTCTAGGTATGGTGAAGGGTATGTGATGGTGTAGATACTAGCTTAATAAACACATGATTGTTCTGTAAAGTACAAAGTAGAGACAATATTATCTGCGAGTCGGGCAGCAAGACGCTCCGCTTCTGAGACCCTCCCGGTGTGGTATGGCGCGTGGCGGAGGACGGAACAAAACCGGAACGCAGCAGAGACACACCCAGTGGAAAATCAGGGTTAGTCTTGTAAAACCGTGAAGATTTAATACTTCTAAAAATGTCATCTCAGTGTAACTGTTATGTTATGATGAGGCAGATTTAGGGAAACACACTAGTGAGCATGTGTCGTCAACAAAGTTTAAAGTACAAAGTTATAGTAAATTCGTAGTAGGTCTTGTTTACTGTGCTGGGGGCCTTGAGCCTTCCTGTTCTTTTGGTCTATTGCGTCTCATGTTGTTGAACTCAATTCAATCAACTCAGTAAATGATTTAAGCGACTAGACTGCAAATGCAAATAAGGTTGATTCTTTCGTCACCAGTTTGTGACGATGTCCAGCAGCAGTTTGAAGCGCTGACAGACAGGACAGTCCTCAAACATGATGTCGTCCAATTCCTGAAAGTGCTCAACAAAGAAATACATAACGAGCTCGTGCTTCACGTGCCTCTACACTTGTGTCAGAGATATTTTTTGCGTTTTTAATCACTGGAGCTCTGATGTGATGAGGCCGCATCGCTGGGCATTCACACTCAGTCTAGCAGTGTCTCTCATGTGGCTGAAGTTATTTCAGTGTCGGTCTGCCCCTATCATTTTTCCTCCAACACTGACGCTCGTTTGTCTGGTTCTTTATCGGCTAGAGAGACCAGCTTGTGACTGGAAGGTTGTTGGTTGGACTCCCTGACAGGTTACACGTACACGCTGATATTTTCCCCCCAAAAAATGTTGTAACACCTTTAGTGTCTCCAATTTGTTCAGTTGTGTTTGTATCGTGTTTGTTTCATGTCTGATCTGAACTGAACTGTGGCTAAATGCAGAGCTTCTGTTTGTTGCTTACACGTTTAGCACTTGAATTTAGACACATGTTTTGAAAGTGTGAGTCTTTGGAAAATATTGAGCATACAGATGTACAGTGGAGACATGGATTATGTTACAGAAGTGGTTTAAAACGTTTCTATGGACCTGCGGAATTGGTTTAGCTGTCAAAGTCACTATTGGGCCAACGGGCAGTGATTGTTTTCTAGGTTTTTGGTGGAGGAGGTTGTAATGGTCACAGAAAACTATATATTGAAATGTATCTTACTGAACGTTTTTATTTATTGGAAGTAATAGAGGTAGGGATCATTCAGAGGTGTGTGAGATGCGGTGAACATTTGTTGAGAAAGGTAATGGTTTTTCTTGTACCTGCTGCTGTGTCATGACACACTTTACAACATGCATTTTGTTCTGGCAATAGAAGCACTAGGGATTTGATATATAAATCGGGAAACTCACTTTCACAGTTTTGTATTATTGCATGGAAGAATAAGCAAAGAATGTGATAACAATTTGAATAAAAAAAAAGAAAAGGTGCACCACCCAGCTCTCTGCAAAAATCATTGTTTAATCAATGACGATTTCATGTTCTTCTTCCAGTTGGAGAAGGTCAGAAGTTCACCCCCCTTAGGGCCAACAGACTCATTCTATATTTATAGGTGGCAACCTTCCTCCACAGCGCTGCGGAGGAGGGTCTGGCTAGTCCACACAGCATCCCAGGATGGGAGGGAGAAAAACGTGCTCTGGTTTATTGGCATTTCTTTTAATCAATCACAATTGTCTTGGCCGGTGCTAAACGCCGGACGGAGCAACGGCGCCTCTGCAAACTAGCCTCGGGAAGGACCTTGTTTTGGTGGAACGTGTACGTTCAAAAGTTGTTTTAATCGTGCGAGAGGAAACTCAGATTGGACAGATAGTCTAGCTAGCTGTCTGGATTTACCCTGCAGAGATCTGAGGAGCAGTTAACCATAGTCCTCAGAAATCCACCAGAGTTTAGAACGCCAACACAAAGAAAGAGGAAGGTGATAGACATTCGGCCGAAAGGAAAAACATCTGGCGGCACCTGAACAATCCCGGAAGTGGAACGTCGTGGATGTAGACTACCTCTGCCCTAACTTTGTCTGCTGGGAAACGGGAAATGTGTACATTGAGCAATGAGCTAAAATGAGGCTAAAACGTTCAGTAGGCCTGCACAGCGACCCCTTTCATCGATAGTACAAAAATGACTGGAGCTTAAGAACAGCTGCTGCTGACGTTCTGCTTTCACTGTGCTGGAGACGAGGGTTAAACTTTCACAGCAAGGTTAAAGTTTTTTCTGTAACCCTGGCCGTGTTGTCAGTACATAGCTATGGTCGCATAGTTGATAAGAAGAACTAAAAATAGACTCACGATTTAGATTTGTCAAATGGTGAAGCATTGTGGACAGGAATAACTGCAGACAAAAGGACACGTAGCACACATAGGCACACACACTATACATAGAAATGGACACACACATGCACACACACACGCACACACACGCACACACACGAACACACACACACACACACACACACACACACACACACACACACACACACACACACACACACCAAATCTGCCATTGAGACAGGTATGTGACCCACAAAGAGAGAAAGATAACCAAATCAGAGCCCATGAAACCTTGGAGCAAGGCATCCTTGAATTAATAAAATAAACACACACACAGACACACACACTGCTCCTCCTCTCATGGAGGCGTCAGAAATACCACTAGCCCCCCACTTTCCGCTGCCTATTTCTGTATTTAACACCGAGCAGTGTATGAAAACTGGTGTTGAACTTAATACCTGACTGTAACCGTACCTTCAAAAACCATGCTAAAAATTCCAAATAATTTCAGCTTTTATTCTTCCTGTGGGTGTAACATCAACATGTAGATTATGTGAGACCAAAACTCTACTAGTAAACCCACATTGAACTAAATCCCTGTCTTTGAATGCAACTGCATCTCTAACTTCTTTGTTTAAATGTACTAGGAACTGAGCAACTGGGCAGGTTTATACGCTAAATAAAACACAGGCAGTTTGACACTTTGACAGGAAAATATTTTCATAGCTGCTGCTGGCACAGTATGTGTGTGTGTGTGTGTGTGTGTGTGTGTGTGTGTGTGTGTGTGTGTGTGTGTGTGTGTGCACTTTTGAGGTGTCATATTACATTTTAAACCTGTATAATGTAAGAGTGTTGTTAGAGCTTTCAGTCTGCCTCTGTGTGTGAGGAGGAGCAGGGTCCTTATCAGATTGTATTTCCCACTCATTCCCCTGAGGCTGTCTACATGTTGGACAGTTTAACAGAGTTGAGTTGTGTGTGTGTGTGTGTGTGTGTGTGAGTGTGTGTGTGTGTGTGTGTGTGTTACATAACATGTCACGGCTGCCTAGCAGAACACACACGTGATATTATAGCTAAATCCCCGCTATCCTCTTTCTGCCTGACTGTATACTGTGCATTGCACATGTAGCCTACTCTGTGTGTGTTTGTGTGTGTGTGTGTGTGTGTGTGTGTGTGTGTGTGTGGTGTATTCGTTATGTGGGCATTCACAAACAGCAACAACAAAAGAGAAAGATTTTCTAACTAGTTTGATGTTCACTTTTGAAGTGACATGCATATGTTGTCCTCGTGGTTGGTCACAAGTTTGATGCCCACAGTAGCTGAATATAATATAGTATTGCAGTTTGGTTTGAGGTTGTTTGGCGAAATGTTAGATTTTTGCCTTTGCACCCATGCAAAAAAGAGCCAACTGTTTTCACAGGATCACCCTGTATAGGCTGAATGCATTGATGAAATGAAAATCCTACAAAGTGATGGGTAGATTTTTACTTTAGAACTGAAGTAATTTATTTCTGCTAAAATATTGTATATCATCTGCCTTTTTGAGTGTTGTGGGACATCAACGCTGCTGCTCTGCTGCTATTCAGCTGCCACTTCTTCGAGATATACTGCCACTTTTTTTCAGATCACACGCCATTTCAATTACCTTTCATTACCAAGTAAAGGTAAAGATTTCAGCTTTTAACTTCTTAGTCTCAGTCTGTGCAGCTTTCTAGGATAATAACAAAATTAGCATTAAAAGCCACAGTAACACTCAATCTTTGGCATGTGGCCTTTGTTAAACTTCAGGGTTTTGATATGCTGCTTGTATACTGCTCACAGAAGTGTTGTGTCTAAACCTGTGTTTCCTTGCTGCCTGGATGGTTTTAAGTCTAAGGTGTAAGTTGGTTTACATAAATACATTTAATAGAAAAGAAAACATAGTTTCATATTGGTAATTGAGGTGGATTAAAGGGATGTAGTTAAAAGCAGTCACATTTGACAGATTACAGGAAAACAACTAACTACATCAACCAAGCAAATTGACTAATTTCAATATATTGTAGATGTGACAAAGATAGTGTTTTTTTTTGTGTAGAGACAGACAACAAGATGTGTTGTATAGGCGAGGAAGCAAGTCACATCTTTACTGAATTTTATTCCTACACACTGCCACACACTCTGCCTCTGATTGGTTTATACAGTCTATGGCTAGTACTCGTTGCCTTCTTCACGGAAGTGGACACATAGGACACTGGTAGTAAACTCGGTAGGAGCGGGCTCGGTAGATGGTGTCAGGCTTAATGCTGATGGCACACTCATTAACAAGAACATTTTAGAATGGCACTTCATATTAAAACGGTTGTCGACTTCTGGGTTTTCCCCGTGATCTCGTGATATTGCGAGAATTCAGCTGCCGTGCAAGGTGAGAGTTCAGGAACAGGTTGCCTAAAAGGTTGGTAATAATGGTATGATCACCTGTTCCAGACCCAGGCGCAGACCAAGAAACTGTACCTGAGCACCCGGTCAATGCACTGTTAGATGTGAGTTAAAAAGTCAATTTGTGCTTTCTTTAAAATAGTAACCTCTGCCGAGGAGGATACTCCTACCCTCGATACTACCCTCGATTTTCGGTTTAGGTTGTGTGTTTGTCAGCAGAATTGTGGAAAAACTACTGGCCCCATTTTCATGCAACTTGGTGGAATGGCTTATGGGGATGGGCCATAACATTTTGAAACAGATCTTAATAACTAGGCGGATGCAGAAATTATTTTTCACTTTCATTAACATTGCGTGAAAGGGCATGGGCTTGGAGGCGTTCTGCGCTCTCCGAGCGCCCTTCTAGGTTCTTCTGTCTTCTTCAGGATAAAAAAAAAACCCACCTGGAATCCACAAGCAGGAATACACATCACCATATATTTTTTCCCTGTGTGCGTCAAAATGGCCGCCAAACATGTCTACTGGCAACGCTTGTAAACAGTTAGAGTTCGACAATGAAAGAATTATGCATATGTACTGCATTTTTATGAATCCCACTTTCTGGGTTGCTAGAATGCAGTACGGGGGCTCCACAGGGGTCGGTTCTGGCTCCGTTTCTGTTCACTTTGGTACATCTGACTTTAAGTACAACTCTGAATCCTGCCACATTCAGAAGTACTCGGGTGATACGGCTGTTGTGGCATGTGTGCGAAGTGGACGGGAGGAGGAGTACAGGGTCCTAGTGGAGGACTTCTGTGACTGGAGCAATAGGAACTGCCTCCTCCTGAACACCACCAAGGCTAAGGAGATGGTGGTGGATTTTAGGAAGTCAAAGCCAACCTGCCAGCCGGTCTGCATAAAGGGGGAGGCCATTGACATTGTGCAGACCTACAAGTACTTGGGTGTGCTCCTGGACAGCAAGCTTGACTGGTCCGCTACTCGACAAGCTGGTCAAAAAGGCCAGCTCAGTGCTGGGCAGAAGACTGGACTCAGACTTAAGAACTGTGGTGGAGGGGCGTGTATGTAACAAACTGCACGCCATAATGGGTAATGACAACCACCCCATCTACAACATCATGGCTGGACACAGGAGCAGTTACAGTGAGCGACTGCTCTCGCTGCACTGTAGGACAGAGAGGTTCAGGAGATCCTTTGTCCCCACAGCCATTAGGCTTTTTAACAACTATACCAGCCCAGATAAGATAATAGTATCTTCTATCTGTCTATCTGTCTATCTAGTTATCTATCTATCTATCTATCTATCTATCTATCTATCTATCTATCTGTCTGTCTGTCTGTCTGTCTGTCTGTCTGTCTGTCTGTCTGTCTGTCTGTCTGTCTATCTATCTATCTATCTATCTATGAAGGGCGGGTCATGCCTGGAACTGCAGTGGGTTCCATAATAACACATATGTACCACATATGAGAACATGAGCTGGACCCCATGGTTTATGCGTCAGAGGGCCGTCAAACAGGTTTGGACTAAAAAAACAAAGCCAGTGTGAGAACAGGCCAAACTTTATCAGTTGGGCCAGGAAGATACATGTGAGCAACACGTAAACAATTTTTTTCATTTGAAATCAGTAAGATAGAAAACCTCAAGAGTCTTGTAGCAACATCAACAAATGTGTTGGTTTTACAGAAACTAACAAACATTTAACAAACTCAGGTTTTCCGGTAAGATCATCAACTGATAATAAATTGAAGGAAAAAAAAAGGATATGCAAATATGGGCACAGTCATGTTTTTGTCTATAACGGACATCACACCAACACTCCAAACACTTGTTTTCCCTGCTTTTTAATGGCTGGTGAGATTTGACTCAACCAAGATTTCTGTCTCCAAGGTCTTATAAACACTGGAATGGTAAATGAGACAGCAGCAGCACAGAGAACCACAGGAACCACTGGTCTGCAAATCATCAACAGCTCATTACTGACTTTACTGAAACATTAAGATGAAACACATGGACTTATCATTTTATCTGTAACAAAAAAGGATCTTACTGGCCTATGATAATAACACAAAATATCTACAAATAACATTACAGTATAGACAGGATTAGATCTGACTGCTATTACATTCCGGACGTCTGTTCTGCCATGAAAATATATCAATGGAAAAAAAAACTGAAAATTCAATCTTAGGTAAACAAAGACCTGAGAGTAAGAAAAAAGTATCGCACACTCTGGCTCCACATGAATTTCTTTATTTTATTCAAACAAAAACACAGACCTGAGGCCATGTAGTTTCAGAATTTTGACAATCTTTTCAAAGGTTTAAGGAATATTTAAGTAGTAGACAGGACAGAATGTTAGATGATTAATGCCATTAGAATAATATACTATAACATGTGCACTATATAAGATTTTGAAATAATGGTGCTATATGTGTGTAACAATTTGGAGCATTTAGGTCTCTTTCACATAAAAATCAAATAAGCCTGGAATTCAGTTTGAAAGTCCCAGTCCCACCCATCCTGCATTTTGATCCCTATAACCTGGCTCTGTAACTTTATGTTGATGTGTTCTTTTCTGCGGGGGTTCCCTCAAATGCTTCATGTGTTGGACATCCATGTGATCCTGCAGTAGCAGCGTTTATGCAGTGAATGCCTGCTGAGAGCCAGAACTATTCTGTTACTTACCATCTAGCTGACGATGAATGCCCAGCCAGGCCGTCTTCACCCAGAAAACGACCGTATAGGTAGATTGTCAAGCATCTCATAACGACCCATAATAACGCTGTTAGGTGGTGACCTCTCCTGGCCGTGGTAGTCGCGGGAGCAAACAAGGAAGCGTGTTAACAGGGTATAGAGCACCAAATTCTGCATAAGAAGGCATGTTGGGAGGGATGGTGGGTCAAACAAACACAGGACTTTCAGGCTACATTTATTTATTTATGCTACGTTTTGTTTTTTTCAAGCAAAGTTTGGAGCCAAAAGCGATCTCCATGCAGTGTTTTCAGGTCCAGTAGAAGAACTAATCTGTGTTTAAACTAACACGCCCAAACCGCATATCTCATCAACATTCTCGTATACTGGGCATGCTCGTGCCGGGGTAAACAGGAAGCAGCATGTATATACCGCCCATTGCTGGTAGTTGCCATGTTAACATTCGTAGCTTAGTCTCAGAGAACGAGACATCATCACCCAATCAGGCGGCGAAACATTGGCAGCAGTGTTCGGTGTTGCCAAAGGTCTCTGTTTGCGGCCGTTCAGACTGAAACACAACCCCGGAGATTCCAAACCAAAACGGGTCAGAAGTGTTTTCAAATCTCTCCGGTTTAGGGGCTCGGAAACGCCAGAGCAGTGTGAATGTGAGGTGTTTTTAAACCAAAACGTAGCAATGTAAATGTAGCCTAATTCAAGGGAGCGAGCTTCGCGTCCCATGTGAAACCAATTATCAACTGTTACTACTGAAAATAACCGAGTTTTATGGACCTTAGTCCATGATGCACTGTTACATCCTCATTTTAGTAGTTTTACGTGACAGGACCAATCCTGGATGTTTTACTAACCTAGTCGTCGGACAAGGTAGGGTCTTACCTAACCAAGTATTTGGGTTTTGCCTAAACGTAACTACTTCCGTTTCACACTGTTAACTATGTGTTTAATACTGCACCCGTTAAGTTAAAAAGAACGGTCATATCATTTCAAATGTCCTACGCTGTCCCTTTTTAAGGTCCCGTGTTTAAAATGGACACAGTGCGGCAGTAAATAGAAAGGTCATATATGTTGTGTTGGGAGTTATTGAAAATTGACCTATTCTGTCGCAGAGACGCTCACAAGTCTCTGAGCTCAAGATCAAGTCAACTCTCAAGTCTCTGGTGGTTATAATGCGTGTTGTATCACCTGCTGCATTCCATCCAGGCTGCTTAGAACACTGCATAGCTATATACTGTATAAGGAATTCAAAGCATTGCAGCCAGCGGGATGTGAATGATTACGTAAATCGACTACCACAAGTTTGTTAAACAAACAAACAAACAAACAAACAAACAAAACGCTCATTCGTCTTTTCATAACATCTAGCGAGCGACAATGGGAGATAACCTCCATAGGTCGTGGCTAAAGCAAGAAGCAAGCTAACGTTAGATGGCCAATGCTGAGCCAAAGATGTTTGCTACATAACAGAATATGTTTTCAGGAGCCTGATACAATTAGATGTGGTTGAGCCAGAATCCTTTCTGTTGATACCACATATTTAGCATTCAGCGCTTCCTTTGTTTGGGCCTTGTTGTCTGAAGTTTTTAAAGCCAAAGCTTACGATTGACGGCCCACCAGCTGTGGTCGACACATTTGTTGTCCTCTCTCACGTGTGGCAAGCCTGAAGTCACTGTGTGTGCAATATTAGTGCGACTCTCAAACTCGAGTCCCCATCTCTGTTCTGTCGTTTAGGTATGAGGATGTGTTGGCCCGAAATCTGCAGCACAAACAGAAACATCTCCACTGCCAACTTATTTGTGTAGGATTTGACTGAAATGCAAAGCCAAATATTTAAATTATCATTCAAAAAAACAAATTAATTCCCTGTGTCCTATTTTTCTCTAACAAGTGACCTTGTAAAGGTTAGAAATTACAGCCCAGAGGGATCTGTTATACAAGAGAGCAGGACAGATGGCCAGAAAATACCAAGATGCCACAATCGTTTTATGATGCCAACGCAGATCAGCCTGCTGAGCTGAAGAGCAGAGACCCAGGCACAGCACTGTGTGTGTGTGTGTGTGTGTGTGTGTGTGTGTGTGTGTGTGTGTGTGTGTGTGTGTGTGGGTGTGTGTTTTTGTATGTAAATTCGAGGTGCCACTATGTCTTAAAGCCTAGATGAAAATAAAGTGACGTTTGTTCTGAGTAAATTGGTCATTATGTAAATCCAGATTCTCTATTACGATACTCCTTCCATGCTTTTTTGTTTTTGAAGTGTTTTCTACACTTTTCTCATTCCTGGTCGCACGCTACAAACACTGAAATGACTCGCTGACCAAAACCACGTTCAAACGTAGCCAAAACAGTTTGCTTATTGCCAAAGCCAAACCGTTAGCTCACATCTTTATGTAACAAACATATGAAAACAGGGTGTGGAATTTCTGGTTTTGTCACATAATCTTTTCATGACAGAGGAATAAAGAATATTATATACAGTGTTCCATAATAATATTAATGAGAAGAATAAAATCCTCATCATCGACATATTCCCTGAGTTCTTGCTCATTTTGCAACCGTATACAAGACTTATTCAGAACCAAAGAGAGGCTTTTGCGTTGACTCCAGACATTCATACCTGAGAGCTGCCCAGTGTGACCGCAGTCTTGGAGTCTTCACTTCAACTGTAGCTGTTGATGGAAATAAAATACATTTTCCCTTTTCCCAAACAGATTTCCCCTGCGGGTCTCAGGATTTAAACCAACAACCTTTGGGCCAGACGCCAGCTTCTTTAAGCTACTGCCACCGCTGTCTCTCCTCTCTGTTATTTTGCAGTAATGAAGGCTTCAGTGGCTAATGAGTCTGAATTCCTCTGAAATTGACTACTGGCACAGTCAGCAGGACGCAGAAGACACAGCAGCCTCATTTTTATATTGTTTACTCAGTTTCCCCAGTCAAATGGAGCTTCTAGCAGTTTCTATTTGTTAAGCTTTCTACTATTACTCCCCTGCACTGTAATTATCAAATTCCACTCGTGTTTACAGAAAGTACATCCACATTCCTTTACATTTCAGACCTTTGAAAACAGGATTACTGCAAATGCCCTGCCATTTGGTGCAGGTTCCTAATAACAGCAAGACAATATTTTTTCATTAAATTGTTTGCAGGGTTTTAATGTGACTGAGAACATGAGTCAACTCTCCATTTTTTTCTCTCCAAGTGCCTGTAAAACATGGCTTCATATGGCCGTGAGAGTTTATGTTGATATAATCAGTGAGATGTACTCTCATTCAGCTGAAGGCCAGCAGTGACTCATCAGAGACCAAATGTTCTAAAAAATGCCCTGAAATACAAATGTGTGTTTGTGCATGTACAGTATGTACTACCGACTACTGAACTTATGATGCATGTGTATTCTAGGCTATATGATAGATCCTGTTTTCGCCAGTGTGAAGCCATAAGAAAACTTTAAAACAGAACTGATTTCTTGCTTCCCCTGTGTTGTTTTGTTCATTAATATTTTACCCTGATAATTCAGACAGTATGGCCATTTACCTCTGCATTATTAAGTCTGACATTGCCTTCAGGTTGGTTGTTTTCTGTGAGAGGAAGATGTGATTGTGCTCTAACCAAATAGTGACTGATCTCTATGCTCTGTTTTAAATCAAAACTGAGGCCACTTTAGCCAACACATTATCATATATTAAGCAGGTTTACAAAGACCTAATTTTGAATATACACGTTACTCACATGACAGCAAGATGGTTTTGGGTTGGAACCTGAATGGATGTTGTTACAGAAAAGAGTTTTCTTGTAAACCAAAATTGCTCACATTCAGTAATTCTCACCAAAATGCATTGTGTGTATCCTTGAAGTTTAACAAATGTGTCAAGTGCATTTTCTTTCTCATAAAACATTTTTGAAATACAGCTGAGTGATGAATGAAGACGATGAACTCGGCATAACACCAGTCTCTAGTGTCAACCCTGCACCTATGCACTCACCATCCACCATGGTTAAAACACAAGACTGTAGGACTTCTTGACTAGGAACAACGTTCACACTAAACATAATCCAGACAGCAATTACATTTCCATAGAAACATAACTGGTATTATATAAATGCAGTTAAATTAGATTTGCCTTGCCGTTAAGGACATAAAACACAAATAGTGGAATGGTCCTTTACAGCAGTGGTTTTTAGTCTGAGGTACCCACACAGCCCTGTCGGATCTCACAGAACTCACATACTGTACCTGTTCATCAAGTCCCAATGTATGTTCCAAATAAATAACAATTATATAAAAGTGGACATTGTTAATTTTTTCCAGACAACTGAACTGTCAATATTTAATTTGGTTAGGTCAGCAATCGTACTACTACTACTTGGGAGTGAAGATGAATGTTTTGACCGTTTATCTATTACTTTTAGCTGACTATTTGAACTGTTTAGTTAGTAGTTTTAGCTATTTCCACTGTTTATCCATTACTTTTAGCTGACTATTTGAACTGTTTAGTTAGTAGTTTTAGCTAACTATTTGAACTGTTTAGTAAGTAGTTTTAGCTAACTATTTAAACTGTTTAGTCAGTAGTTTTAGCTAACTATTTGAACAGTTTGGTCAGTTGTTTTAGCTAACTATTTGAACTGTTTAGTAAGTAGTTTTAGCTAACTATTTGAACTATTTAGTCAGTAGTTTTAGCTAACTATTTGAACTGTTTATTCTATACTTTTGGCGAACCATTTCTGCCCCTATGCATTAGGCTACTTTTAGCTATTTATTTCTACCATTCGTGTACTCATTACTTTTAGCTACTTGTTTAAAATGTCTGTTTAGGTGTTACAGCTCATTCTTTTAATCAAATCACATCATAATTTATTTTATTTTTTTTTCAAATTAGTTGAGCTGCCACAATCTTAACCAAGTACCACCTGGCACTAGCAGTATTACCCCCCTGGGGTACAAGTACCCCGGTTGGGAATCACTGCTTTACAGAACTGTTAAACCTTCCGAAGAATTGCAGCTCACCTAATAAACACCAACTTTAATAGTTTGATTCAAAGGAGCTGCTGAGTATAGGCTCATTAGAGCAAATTATTACACCTGTCTCTAATCAGGACTTTGTCAGTGACTCTGTTAAAAGTGAAGAGCTGCAGAGCTGAGGTTAGCTGTTCCTGGGGAGCGGAGCAAGTAAACTGCTAATTTATTCTCTGCTCCGATAGAGCTGATCTCTCTCCTCTGATTGCATTCACCGTCACTCTCTCTCACATACACACTAAGCACTGAGCTATTCCTTAAGGAGCTTAACTGGTCTGATAACACGACAATTGCCTGCCAGAACTTCTTGTATTTGGTCCGAAAGTCTGAACCATCCAAAAAATGCTTTCACTCTAGAACCGAACCATGGTTCGGACCCAGACCACCTCTTTTCGTCGGACCAAATTCCAGCAGTTTGGTCCAGACTGTGGTCCGGAGGAGGGTTCACACCTGTAATTTTGGTTCGGATCAAACTGAAATGTTTAATGTACAATAAAAGTGAGCCGTCAGGTGGGGACACACAGTTCATGTCCGGAAATAAGAG
Source organism: Sander vitreus (assembly GCF_031162955.1). Taxonomy (NCBI): domain Eukaryota; kingdom Metazoa; phylum Chordata; class Actinopteri; order Perciformes; family Percidae; genus Sander; species Sander vitreus. Next base: position 27,256,560 of record NC_135858.1, read on the forward strand.
GAATGTCTTTACGATATCATCCAGTTAGTGTCGACAAACGGGTGCCAAAATGGCTGCAAAGGGGCCAACCACGGGAAGTTCAGGCTAAATCAAATCAGAAACTAATGCAAATTGTATTGACAGTAGCTATAACCCCTGCAGTAAAGTATTGCAGCTGCAGAGTTACAGTTTATAGGAGCTGTAAGTTGAAAGATGTATTATCTGTGTACTGTAATGATGGTAAAGCTGGTTTAAGCCCTCTCTCTCTCTTTAGTTCCATCACATACACACCTGGGTCCTCTGTCCGTGTGTGTGTGTGTGTGTGTGTGTGTGTGTGTGTGTGTGTGTGTGTGTGTGTGGTTCAGTCACCTGTGTCCACGGACAGGATGTATGGTGAGGTTGTAGAGGCAGGCAGAGCATTAGGCCTCAGAGAAATGACAAATGACATAAAGTCACATGGAAGGAAGGGCAACCACATGTGGCACACCATGAAAGCAAAAACACAGACAGACTCTGCTGGGCTGGAGAGGCTTTGCAGTTACATAATTAATTTCTTAGCAACCTAGCCCGGCGCTATCATGGTGGATCATAAGAGAATGAGCTGGCACTAAACATGTATCACCAAGCCAGAGGATGAGAGCCAGCTAAACACATTGTGCTATGAACAGATAACATCCATAAAATAAAATTCATTGCTCTTATCTGGACAATGTCTGGAGAATCAGACATGGATCTCTTTCACACATGTAGCACACAACAGGAGATTGCCTGTGTCAGACTACTGTCACGTACTGGAAATGCTCAGTTTGGTTTAAGCAAGGGGTCAACACATTCTCAATGACCTGCTCTATTCACATATGGGGTAATGCCCATTTAAGGGGGCTTTCACACCTGCCTCATTTAGTTCGGTAGAATTGCACTAGAGTATGTTTTTCCCCCTAGGTGTGGTTCGTTTAGGCAGATGGGACTGCATCAATCACACTTGGATGTGCACCAAAAGCAGACCGCCTATAAACAAACTCTGGAGCGGTTCGTTTGTGGTGAGAACGTGATCCAACCTTGAACTGCACCGACTACTGTGTGTATACTCTGCAAGTCTGAGCTAAATGGGTTCAGGTGTGCTTTGCAATCTGCGGTGCATTAGAGCAGCAAACTGTAGCAGCTTGCAATGTTTCTCTCACAGAAACAGACTGCAGTCAAGCTTGTCGTCACTCGCATTTCCGTCGTCAAACCAGCCGCCGCTTAAGTTAGAGACAGACACCGGCACGGCCGAGCGAAGTCTCTGTGACAATGTTTGATGATTTAAAGTGCTCATATTATGCTCATTTTCAAGTTCATAATTGTATTTAGAGGTTGTACCAGAATAGGTTTATATGGTTTAATTTTCAGAAAACACCATATATTTGTTCTACTGCACATCGCTGCAGCTCCTCTTTTCACCCTGTGTGTTGAGCTCTCTGTTTTAGCTACAGAGTGAGACATCTCACTTCTGTCCCATCTTTGTTGGGAGTTGCACATGCGCAGTAAGTACGGCTAGCTAGTCAGTTGCAGAGCATGCGGGCGTGCCATGCTAGCAGCTAGGCGAGCATTATAACGTGTGTTACAAAGTGACGCACGTTCGTCACAGAAGTAAAGGCTGGACTACAATAGAGCTGTTTGGAGCAGTTTGTGAACAGTGTTTTCTGTTGGCGATGGTAAGTCCCTTTGGGGTGGACTTCGGGCTTTTTCACTTTGTAAACCTATAACATGCACAAAAAGATGTATAACACAATAAAGGAAAGGGGGAAAAGCCTTGAGACCTTGAGTGGAGTCCTGCATGGGGCTCCAGTCGGGGACTCCATAGTTCTGCTGGGGGACTTCAACGCGCACGTGGGTAATGATGGAGACACATGGAGAGGCGTGATTGGGAGGAACGGCCTCCCTGATCTAAACCAGAGTGGTTGTTTGTTGTTGGACTTCTGTGCTAGTCATGGATTGTCTATAACAAACACCATGTTCGAACATAGGGATGCTCATAAGTGTACTTGGTACCAGAGCACCCTAGGCCAAAGGTCAATGATCGATTTTATAATCGTTTCATCTGATCTGAGGCCATATGTTTTGGACACTTGGGTGAAGAGAGGGGCGGAGCTGTCAACCGATCACCATCTGGTGGTGAGTTGGGTCAGGGGGTGGGGGAAGACTCTGGACAGACCTGGTAAGCCCAAACGGGTAGTGCGGGTAAATTGGGAAAGTCTGGAGGAGGCCCCTGTCCGACAGACTTTCAACTCACACCTCCGGCGGAGCTTTTCGTGCATCCCTGTGGAGGCTGGGGGCATTGAACCCAAGTGGACAATGTTCAAAGTTTCCATTGCTGAAGCAGCGGTGAGGAGCTGTGGTCTTAGGGTCTTAGGTGCCTCAAGGGGCGGTAACCCACGAACACCGTGGTGGACACCGGTGGTCAGGGAAGCCGTCCGACTGAAGAAGGAGTCTTTCCGGGATATGTTATCTCAGACGACTCCGGAGGCAGTTGCAAGGTACCGAAGGGCCCGAAGGGCTGCAGCCTCTGCCGTGAAAGAGGCAAAGCAGCGTGCGTGGGAGAAGTTCGGAGAAGACATGGAGAAGGACTTTCGGTCGGCACCAAGGTACTTCTGGAAAACCGTTCGCCACCTCAGGAGGGGGAAGCGGGGAACCATCCAAGCTGTGTACAGTAAGGATGGGACGCTGTTGACCTCAACTGAGGAGGTAATAGGGCGGTGGAAGGAGCACTTTGAGGAACTCCTAAATCCGACTAATACGCCCTCTATGGAAGAGGCAGAGCTGGAGGATGAGGGGGGATTGGCATCAATTTCCCTGGTGGAGGTTGCTGAGGTAGTTAAACAACTCCACAGTGGCAAAGCCCCAGGAATTGATGAGATCCGTCCAGAAATGCTTAAAGCTCTGGGTGTGGAGGGGTTGTCTTGGTTGACACGCCTCTTCAACATTGCGTGGAAGTCTGGGACGGTGCCTAAGGAGTGGCAGACCGGGGTGGTGGTTCCCCTTTTTAAAAAGGGGGACCAGAGGGTGTGTGCCAATTACAGGGGTATCACACTTCTCAGCCTCCCCGGTAAAGTCTACTCCAAGGTGCTGGAAAGGAGGGTTCGGTCGATAGTCGAATCTCAGGTTGAAGAGGAACAATGCGGATTCCGTCCTGGTCGTGGAACAACGGACCAGATCTTTACTTTCGCAAGGATCCTGGAGGGAGCCTGGGAGTATGCCCAACCAGTCTACATGTGTTTTGTGGATCTGGAGAAGGCGTATGACCGGGTGCCCCGGGAGATACTGTGGGAGGTGCTGCGGGAGTATGGGGTGAGGGGGTCCCTTCTCAGGGCCATCCAATCTCTGTACGACCAAAGCGAGAGCTGTGTCCGGGTTCTCGGCAGTAAGTCGGACTCGTTTCAGGTGAGAGTTGGCCTCCGCCAGAGCTGCGCTTTGTCACCAATCCTGTTTGTAGTATTTATGGACAGGATATCGAGGCGTAGTCGGGGTGGAGAGGGGTTGCAGTTTGGTGGGCTGGGGATCTCATCGCTGCTTTTTGCAGATGATGTGGTCCTGATGGCATCATCGGCCTGTGACCTTCAGCACTCACTGGATCGGTTCGCAGCCGAGTGTGAAGCGGCTGGGATGAGGATCAGCACCTCTAAATCGGAGGCCATGGTTCTCAGCAGGAAACCGATGGAGTGCCTTCTCCAGGTAGGGAATGAGTCCTTACCCCAAGTGAAGGAGTTCAAGTACCTTGGGGTCTTGTTCGCGAGTGAGGGGACAATGGAGCGGGAGATTGGTCGGAGAATCGGCACAGCGGGTGCGGTATTACATTCAATTTATCGCACCGTTGTGACAAAAAGAGAGCTGAGCCAGAAGGCAAAGCTCTCAATCTACCGGTCAGTTTTTGTTCCTACTCTCACCTATGGTCATGAAGGCTGGGTCATGACCGAAAGAACAAGATCCAGGGTACAAGCGGCCAAAATGGGTTTCCTCAGGAGGGTAGCTGGCGTCTCCCTTAGAGATAGGGTGAGAAGCTCAGTTATCCGTGAGGAGCTCGGAGTAGAGCCGCTGCTCCTTTGCGTCGAAAGGAGCCAGTTGAGGTGGTTCGGGCATCTGGTAAGGATGCCCCCTGGGCGCCTCCCTAGGGAGGTGTTCCAGGCACGTCCAGCTGGGAGGAGGCCTCGGGGGAGACCCAGGACTAGGTGGAGGGATTATATCTCTAACCTGGCCTGGGAACGCCTCGGGATCCCCCAGTCGGAGCTGGTTAATGTGGCCCGGGAAAGGGAAGTTTGGGGTCCCCTGCTGGAGCTGCTACCCCCGCGACCCGACCCCGGATAAGCGGATGAAGATGGATGGATGGATGGAATAAAGGAAAGTTGAAAAGCCAAAAAGCATAATATGAGCACTTTAAATGAAATGAGCTGGTTTTCCATATGCACGAGTCCAGAACACAGGACCTTCTTCCTCTCTTTACTTTCTTCCTCCCGCGCCAGAGACATCTGACCAATCAGCTCTTCAGTGAATTTGTGAATGTTAGGTCCATGTTGTGTGAAGGGTTGTCTGTTAAAATGTTGCCGATGGCAGTATTTCTGTCGGCAATTACAATCTAATAATGTGTCCTCAGTAAATTAGAGTATTAGTTCTATAATATAAGTTCTGACCTGTACCATGGGGGCATTTCACAAAAATCTCGTAACAAAGCAAAAAGTGCTGACCCAGAAATCCTAAACCTGTCTGGTCATGGGCAGTGGTGGAATGTAACTAAATACATTTACTCAAGTACTGTACTTGAGTACAAATGTGAGGTACTTGTACTTTACATGAGTCTTTCCTTTTCATGCCTCTTTCTACTTCTACTCTGCTGCAGAGAAATATTGTAACACTGTGGATTCCCAGCACTTTGTTTAAATGCTAACACACCGCTGTCAAAACTGTTAACCACACATTCAAAACAGTATAGATTTCAGTCTGGTGCCTATCAAACACTGCTGCTGACTGAATTTTAGCTGAAAACCTATAAGCAGGTGTCTTGTTTTAGACCAGTTAGTGAACATATACAGTATTTATATAGAGAAAGCTCAGAAAGCCTTTTTTTGTATACAAACACCAAATAAGAATGAAACAATTATACACTGTACCGTTTGAGAGAAACAGGTAAAAGAGCAAAGATACCAATATGTCCAGGTAAGATGTCTGAGGATACATACACAGCTATAAAAGAAAAGTGAAAAACACTATCTTTACAATAGTAAAACTGCATTTTTACTGTTTTTCAGAAAGTAATGGCGGTGAAAGCAATGGAAAACCACACTCATTCGTATTTAGAGATGATGCAGGCATCCAATGTGATGAAGAAAACTTGCCGCATGATGCTGGAGAGAGGCAGGATTAGTCACACTATTCTTTGTTAATGTTATGTACCTTTTTTAGTTGTTTTTTTTCTCTCCAGTAATTCCATAAATTACTAGAGACAAAATACTATATTGGAGCAAACTGCTGATTTTCATTCCTTCTTGTGTACCTAATGTAAAAATTGGTATATTATAAAATCTATATCTTTTCCTTCAAGAAACTATTGAGTAGTGTGAAGTCACTGAAATTACTCAAACTGTTTAAGATGAAAAGTTTGTAATTTCTGTATTGGTGTTTGACGCTAGTGTTTCTACTCTCAGTGTGTTCTGAGTGACGGTGTGTGTTGTCTCAGTGAGGACTGTTCTGAGTGTTTGGCTGCACTGAGCCTGTTTTGAGACGTGATGTGAACTGTTTAGCTCAGTGACTGTTGGTGATGCAGACTGTAGTTAGAGTTTTGCACATGTGACTCCAGTTGTGCCCCAGTGTCGTTTAGCAATCGAAAATAACTGCAATCTGACAGATTTAGTTACTTTACAAATTAAGAATTTTGCACACAAAACACAGTTTATAAAATACCATGTTTCATTATAAATTAAACTACCCAACAATATATTGGCTGACTATAGTCCAGCTGAAATGATTAGCTGATTAAACACAATTGTTTGGATGGTTCCCAGTTTCTAAAATGTGAGGATTTTTTTTTAGCATTGAGTACTTTTACTTTTAAGTACATTTTCGTTTCATTAGATGATACTAGTATTTTTGCATTGTAGTATTAGTACTTTTACTAAGTAAAGGATCTGAATTCAAGCATGCAGCAGCATATGGTGTGGTTAGCATGTCCAAGCTTGTTAATGTACAAGCTTGCTGTGCTTGTTATGAGCACGGCAACAATACTGTACATGTCTGGAGGAGTTAGTTTCACACTGCTGGCTTTCCACCGGACCCTTTGTCTCACTCCTAAAGGGTTATTGTCACAGTCTGTTACACAACCCTGCATGGCATAATGTCTTGCATGCTGTGATCATTAGGGACCGGTGGACAGGAGGTATTTCGACATGGAAAAATAAAAACATGTTTTTAGGGACTGGTTACTTGTGTTTGGTGCTTGCAGACCCCAACCACGCGAGGATGGATATTTCGAAATACCAGACGTGCGTGTGTGCGTGTGTGTGTGTGTGTGTGTGTGTGTGTGTGTGCGTGCGTGTGTGTGTGTGTGCTCACTAGGGCTGCAACTAACAATGATTTTTATTTGTCACTTACGATTATTATTATTTGTCGGTTAATCTGTGGATTACTTTCTCGATTAACGCTTGTTTGGTCTATAAAATGGTCAGAAAATTGATAAAAATGTTGATCATTGTCGAGCCCAAGATGAAGTCCTCCAATGTCTTGTTTTGTCCACAACTCAAAGATATTCAGTTTACTGTCACATAGGAGTGAAGAAACTAAATAACATTTATATTTAAGAAGCTGGAATCAGAAATTTTACTTTTTTCATCAACAATTACTCAAATCGATGATCAGGTGCCGATTAATTTAATAGTTGACAACTGATCGATTAATCTTTGCAGCTCTAGTCTTCACTACAGCATCATATTATAGATAAGATGTTATTACTAGATATTATATACAGACATGTCACTTGTTTCCGGGAAAGATTGTGGTTTTGGGTTACATACTGAAAAAGTAGTCACTGGCTGTATCTCATTCCGCATACTTCCATCAGTACACTGCTAATGTGCACTGACCACTTACTGCTGTAGTGCCCACTTTCAATGGCTAGTATTGTCCCAAAATGAACACTTATGTTAAAACACTTACCGGAAATGACGAGCGGGATGAACGTGACGAACGCAACACAATGTGAACGCGATTTTCCACCCCCCATTTTCTGTATGCAAACGAGGAGCAGCTGGCTCGGCTCGCCGCCTCTCAAAATCTGACGAAAATCTTTCGAACTGACCTTTGTCGATCTGAAATGAAGACAGATTCAGCAACTGCACGGCCTATTTCTCGCTTAAAACGTTTTCAGAAACACGTTTCAGTGAACTATTTTTGTAAAATACAAGATCGCATTCCGTCCAAGCCGCCATGACAGTCGGTTTGAAATTCTCGAGCAGCCAGACCCACGTGACGCGTTCGTCCAATCAGCTGCCGGTCAAGGGCTCCCTTCCGCTTTGTAGTCAAGATGGCGCCAGTTTAGTGCGAGTAGGGTCCATCGTTCCACACTGAACTTTTTGACCGTTTTTAGGGGGTCATCCGGGTACTTTCAGTGCACTGACTTTTTGCGTTTTCGACGCTATATACTTAAAACTAAGTGTTTGAAGTGCGCAAGTTGGCGGTTCGAGACACAGCCACTATCTTGAGGCATGAGACAGGATTTGAATCCCAGTCCACCTCTGTTGTGAAGTGCTTTGTGCACCATGTCAAACATCCTGCATGCACCTCACATGGTGGTGCGTGGCCTTTGTATTCACGCCTCAGGTTTTATCACACAGAACACTGTCGATGACATAGAGATTTCTGCTGACTTGATCCAAACCCATAGTCATTTGAGCAGGTGAACCTGTTTTATACGCCTCATCATCACCTTCTTCTTGTTGAACACATGCGGAGGCTTTATGGACAGCAGTTAGCTCGTCAAGATGAATGACTGTTTTAATGAGCCGAGGTTGAGGACAGCAGGAATAAACACACACTGTTCTGTCCTTCCTAACTTTTAGACAAATCTGTTGCTGTAGTTTAATGCTACAATATACAACTTTAGGTGTAAGATACAGAAGAATTCATCAGGCAGATAGTCTTTATCGACGAAGTTTCATTTCCGGGATTGTTCAGGTGCCGCCGTAAATTCAGCTGTGGATGTCCCTTATTTGGGCCGGATGTCACAGATTGTGATTGGTTTGAAGAAATGCCAATGAACCAGAGCATGTTTTTCTCCCATCCCGGAATACTGTGTGGACTAGCCAGACCCTCTTTCGCAGCGCTGTGGAGGAGGGTCTGGCTATGCGAGACTATCAGGCAGATGATGCAGAGTGATACAGACTGATGCAGACAAATCTGCTGTTGCCAGAGTGAAGACTTTCAGGAAGAAAAACAGATGTTTCGATTGAAACCAAAGAACAAGGGATGAATGTTCCTCAACAAACACTCGGAATACGTTCCTAATGAACATCTATGGTACATTTACAAAACTCTCCTAGGGCCTGGTGATATTTTTAGCTATGGTGAGAAGTGACTGTCATCTCCATTGGGGAGCATCGATCAAACAGCTTAAAATGAAACGTGTAGGCATGTGTAGGCAAAGCAGTAGGTGGTATGAAGTGCAGAGGGCTTGTTGAGTGAGAAACATTTACAGGCTTAAGAGATGCTTATAAATCCCAAATGTTGGACAGTTACCAAAAATGTTTTTACTAAAGAAGACATTTAGGGCCCTATCTCGCACCCAGCGCAGCATAGCGCAGCGCAAAGCCCGACACAAGTGTCTTTGCTAGTTTAAGACCGACGCAGTTGTCAATTTCCCGTTCAGCGCCCACGTCGTTTAAATAGCAAATGCACCTGCCCCCATCTTTGCGCCCATGGGCGTGCTGGTCTTACAGGGAGGTGTGTTAAGGTGAATTCATGGCGTATTGCTATCTTGAGGCAGCGGGAAGTGATCGCGCCACTGACAAACAAAAACCTGGGCCTTATTTCAGGTAGAAGGTTTAACAAACTCTGAGTCTAACCCTGATGTCTGAGTTGATTTAACCTGAGATGGGAAACTGAGTTTTCGGTTCCAGAACAGCTGATATGAGTTGGTTCAGTCAACTCAGAGTAGGTTCACAACCACAATAAAAAGGCAGCATGAATGGAGCCATGATATTACGATTCACCATGGCAACAACCACAAACAAACGGGTTGGCGGAAATACTCATGCGCACATACAGCGAGTTAAAAAAAAATATATTTATGTTATGTGTATATTCCAATATAGTGTATATCATGTTTAATCATAAGGATAGCCTAATATTACTGGTGAAATGGTATTGAACCTATAATCTATTTCATTTCTGCAGACGAAAAAGTACTACGCCTACTAATCCCATTCTGAGGCTGCAGCACCATCATTAACAGCATTATAATTCATAATCTTTTATTTCAAAGCTTTTACATCATTCTCCTGCAATCCTGTGGAACTCCTTTTTAAAAATGTTTAAAACCGGTTTCACAGCGAGTCACACTCTTCTGACGGCGCTTTGCTACAGCGGCTTTACTAATATGCTCCGCATCACCAATGTTGTAAAGACAAATGCCGTTTGCAAAAAAACGTGTGACACAAATAATCTGCTGGGATGTAAGAACATAGATGGGTGACGTTAGTGATATGAGGACGGATAAGGTTATGTAGCCTAGGCTACATAACTGATCGACTGGGAAGAAAAACAATACCGCTCAAATAGGAAGTTATCTAAAAATTAAAATTTCGGGGATTCAATATCATCTCCCGACATATAACACCCTGAGAAGTAAAGCAGCTTCTTCATCAACGGGATTGTCGAAAAAAGGAAATGCCATGTTTTGAGAAATAAAACGTTTTATAGTCTGCCTAACATAGTTAATAAACCAACATCATTTTTTTAAATTTATGCAGATAACAAACTGAGCTAAAATGCGCCTGATACAGACTGAATGAATGAGGAAATGAGAGAGCGCTGTGTCAGAGGGAGGAGACTGAGAGAAACTGGAGGTTTCTTGAAGAAAACCTGCTCCCGACCAGGTTAGGTTCACAGACTCAGTTACCATAGTAACTGACTCTGAGGTTAAGTTACCTCTCTTTCTGAAACAGAAAACCCAGAGTTCCCCTCATCTCAGGGTTAACAAACTCAGAGTTTTCACTAAACCTGCTTTCTGAAACGGGGCCCTGGTCTAAAGTCAATAACGCAGCATTTCATTGTTATTTTAACAGCGCATTAGTAAAAGGCGTCTAGGCTCGTGCACAGCACGCGCACATTATGCTTGTTACACACACACAGGGAAGCAGCACACAAACATGCAAAAGATTACAAATAAAAATATTAAGGTGCAAATCCACCATCATAATAGCAATGCGCCAAGGTCCAAATGCTCCTGGCTTTTAAAGGGAATGGGAGGTGACACTCTGATTGGTTTATAGCATGTTACGCCCAAAACACACCTATGAATTAATGAAGACACTAAGTACAACCATTTTGAACCATGCGGCCGGCGCACGGACCCTTTTTTCCGCCGTCAAACTAGCAAAAGTGGATTTGGACACGCCCTAAACGCACCTGCGCCAGACGCTTCACGCCTAGCGCTTAGATCGTTAAAATAGGGCCCTAAAACTCTTCCTGAGATTAAGCGCAACTACAGTCAAAAAATCAGTAAGTGTACATGGATTATCACTACATTCAATAAAACTGCATTAAGTTCCCTCCCTGAGGTTACTTTGCAAAATCATCATCAAAGTAAATGTAAGAATAACTGCCTTTTTCAAAAAGAAAAGGGGAAACAAAAACGACGATTTGCTGTGAGCTTGGAGAATAAATGACCATGTGTTAGAGTGGAGACAGAAAAACAATGTATCAATGTTACCAAGTTATGTGCTTTTCTCTAACTTTTTCCACATTTTCTAGTCTGCATCCCTTTTGGGGTTTGAGGTGAAAGTCTAATTTTCTGAAGTTTTTAAACTGAAATTAAAAATATTAAAACTCCAGATGGTCTTTTGTGTGTTTGTAGTTCCTGGCAGCAAAAGACCACAAAATGTGGGCACAAAGACTAACCAAGAAAACCCTTTATAGAAAGTGACGCAAAATCATATAATTTTACCAAATAAGAAATCCTCTTGCAACCAGACATCTGTTGAAATGTTCGGTTTACCTTGTAAATCAAGCAGTTTATTTAATTTCTGCACACTACAGTACATGGACTGCAGTTGGCAGCAGTTCACAAATGCGCTGGTTGGCGTTTATCAAAAAGGATTTGGGGCAAAATGTCTCTTACTCTTTTAAATTAGAAGTTGGTTAATAGTTCATACAGTGCTAACGTTACATTTGTGTACATCTACAGTTGGAGGGTTGAAGCAGTTCACATATTTGATTGAAATGGAAAAACTCATTTACCATTTTTGCTCTACCAGCCATCACCACAAAGACACAATTTAATGTCCCCTGCTCTTTTTCTAAATTGACCATAATTGACTCATTTTTGGTCAATTAAGACAACGCACAGCAGGCAAAAACACGGATGTGTCACAAGATTTACAGTAGTTTGGTCCACCGTAGATGGCCAGCATGCTTAAAAATAGTCTGAAAATATGACTTACAGCCAGAAACATCGGCAGAATAAGTTAGGCAACTCTCTGTGATTTTATTTTCTTGATCTTGGTTGTGTACGTGTCTCATCAACCTTCTCACATATGTCAACCAGCTTGCTTTAAATTTCCAAATAAGATAAAGAAGTGGTTCCAGCACCCTTAAATGAATGGGGAATATTATACAGTAGGCTACTTATCTTCAAAATGGCAACTGGTCCAAAAAACTGCTTATTATTCCCATCAAGACTGAATATAAAAATAATATAAAAAATGTATCGTCCAGTATCCAGACCTTTGTGGTAACCAAGGAGCCAATCATCACAACGTGCGCAGGTCTTGAACCTGGTCCAGGTGGGCAGAGTTAAACAGATTCTTGATGAAATGGTTGTTTTTGTTTTTCACAGTTACATTTGTTTTTAATTCAAATATTTTCTACTTATGGCATATATGGAGGAAAAACAACGTTTTGATGGAATTGAATCTTAAACAGGGTTATGTATTTCTTCCTCTGGGACCCGGCCACTCAGCTCTATATGGGCACGGGTATGTTTTCTTCTTAAATTGTCTGATTAACCCTGAACTAAAGTGGTTACATGAGTATTCAGATGCTGGTTGATGAGGCTGTTTTGACTGTGGAGCTCTGTGGCAACTGGCTGCCCAGGGTGTCATTGTGCCGCCACAAGGTCTACGAGAAACAGCCGTTAAGGCTTGGACCGCAGTTAACCATGTGGTTCACCACATAGACCAGGAGGAGAGAGAGAGAGGAGAGAGAGAGTCAGGGAGGGAGGGAAGAAAGAAAGACAGGAAAGAGTGAGTGGATGCAAACTAAGCTCTAAAAATGACTCTAAAAGTCTATCTTGGTGCCTCCCTTTCATTACTGGCATAATGTATAATAACACACGTGTATTTGCTTCAGATTAATGTGCACACATTTTTGACTTGCATATGTGGGCTTAGGAAGACAGAGGACACAAAGGGAGGTAAGGGAGAAACACAAGAAGAGGCACTGAGAGACGATAAAGGAAGGAATGATTAAGTGAAGGACGAAGGAATAAGTGGAGAGAGATGAGGAACAGAAAAAGAAAAGGTGCATGAATGCAGAAGTCAATCTGCCTGACAGAAGACGTCTGGGAACCAGTGAGGTAGATACAGTAGATGGATACCAGAAACATATGTGACGGACAGACTGATTGACACTGCTCGGTGACCCATTTTGCAGAGTGACATCCTGAACCCGTGCTGCTATTTACCTCTAAGCAAAATCAACTGGCCATCCTGAGCAAATGTCAGACAAAATTTGCAACCGCCTGATTTGGCTGAAGTGACCAGCGAAGCCCTGTCGTCCAGAGTTTAATATCAGCATTACATCTCATTTGCGTTGCACTTTTAATATGAAACAAATATCTGGCAGTGGATTTGCAAGAAATTTGTACTGGGATTAGTCAAGAGTGAAAGGAATAACTTCACCTTGCACACAGAATGCAAGGAAGTCCTCAAGACTATACAAATCATCAAACGTCTTTACTTTTATATTATATTTGAACTAGTTTCGCACACCACACATATTCCAGGATAGGAGAAAACGCTCAATAGTCTCGGGAAGCAGTGTTGGGGAGTAACGGATTACATGTACCGGCGTTACATATTCAGAATACAAATTATGAGTAACTGTATTCCGTTACAGTTACAATTTAAATAGTTGGTATTTAGAATACAGTTACATTGTTGAAATCAATGGATTACATGACGATACTTCTCTGTTTCACGGGTTTATTCACTCTCGCAACTCCATGCATTTCCCAGAAGCCCCAATATGCAAACGAAAAAATTAGCTATTTGCGTGATCACTGATAGAGGTAAAGATGGAGCCGGAACCGACACAACAGAGCCAGGGCAGGAATGCGTTTCTATCTTGGAAATTCAAACAGCATTTCACATTAAACAAAGAGAAGGGAGAACGAAATATAACTGTGCACTGCAGTGCAACTTCTACTTGCCAGAAACCAACTTCCTTTCAGTGTCCAAATTACTCCACCTCCAACCTGAAGAAGCATCTTAAAGTAAGTTATTTTTAGCCAAGGGCAGTCGTCTGCTGTAGTTTTACTGGTCACCTTGCTATTTTATAGTTGACGTGCGACTTTACATTCTCCTACATGCTGATTTACTAGCCCCAGAGCTGTTGAAAGACTAGCCCCGTTTGACATGTTAGCTAAAATTAGCTCATGGTAGCTTAGACTGCGGTTAGATGTTTGTAGTATGCAGTTCGGAACTACAAATACAAAAATCTATCTACTTGTTTAGGTACACATTCAGCCAGTTGGAACAGAAGAACACACCAGAATAGGCCTGTTTAGTAAGCTGTATGTGATAGCTGCATTCCTACTTATAAAATGCAATTCAATGTGGAAGTAATCCAAGTATTCAGAATATGTTACTTAGAGTAACGGAATATGTTACAAATTACATTTTTGGGCATGTATTCTCTACTCTGTAACGGAATACGTTTTGAAAGTATCCTTCCCAACACTGTCAGGAAGGAACATGTTTTGGTGGAACATTTGCACCACACAAAAAAAAAGCACCACATACAATAATAAATGAAGTTACCTGTTCACACAATACAGTAACGTGAGCTATTTAAATAAGCTGGATACATGGTTAAACCTCATTTGCTCTTACTGGTGTATCGCCGTGTGTACTTCGCAGTTTGGTTATGTTTAGGCACAAAACCTACTTGGATAAGGCTCCTACTGCTTAGTTAAGCTTAGAAAAAGATTGTGGTTTGGGTTAAAATCAGATGACGCTGAACAAGATTTATGCTGAACGTTTGTTCCGTAAAGTTAAAAAAATAAATAAAACTTGCCGTTAACTTTTCTTTTTAAATGGGACACAAACCCCACTCTCCCAGGTGAAGGTCCTGTGTTTGTTTGATCCATCCATCACCCCGACCTACCTCCTCATGAGGTACTTGTCGCTCTGATAATTTGTCACATTACATTACATGTCATTTACAGTGGGGCAAAAAAGTATTTAGTCAGCCACCAATTGTGCAAGTTCTCCCACTTAAAAAGATGAGAGAGGCCTGTAATTTTCATCATAGGTACACTTCAACTATGAGAGACAAAATGAGAAAAAAAATCACATCGTAGGATTTTTAATGAATTTATTTGCAAATTATGGTGGAAAATAAGTATTTGGTCAATAACAAAAGTTCATCTCAATACTTTGTTATATACCCTTTGTTGGCAATGACAGAGGTCAAACGTTTTCTGTAAGTCTTCACAAGGTTTTCACACACTGTTGCTGGTATTTTGGCCCATTCCTCCATGCAGATCTCCTCTAGAGCAGTGATGTTTTGGGGCTGTCACTGGGCAATACGGATTTTCAACTCCCTCCAAAGATTTTCTATGGGGTTGGGATCTGGAGAGTGACTAGGCCACTCCAGGACCTTGAAATGCTTCTTACGAAGTCACTCCTTCGTTGCCCGGGCGGTGTATTGGGATCATTGTCATGCTGAAAGACTCAGCCACGTTTCATCTTCAATGCCCTTGCTGATGGAAGGAGGTTTTCACTCAAAATCTCACAATACATGGCCCCATTCATTCTTTCCTTTACACGGATCAGTCGTCCTGGTCCCTTTGCAGAAAAACAGCCCCAAAGCATGATGTTTCCACCCCATGCTTCACAGTAGGTATGGTGTTCTTTGGATGCAACTCAGCATTCTTTCCCCTCCAAACACGACGAGTTGAGTTTTTACCAAAAAGTTCTATTTTGGTTTCATCTGACCATATGACATTCTCCCAATCCTCTTCTGGATCATCCAAATGCTCTCTAGCAAACTCCAGACGGGCCTGGACATGTACTGGCTTAAGCAGGGGGACACGTCTGGCACTGCAGGATTTGAGTCCCTGGTGGCGTAGTGTGTTCCTGATGGTAGCCTTTGTTACTTTGGTCCCAGCTCTCTGCAGGTCATTCACTAGGTCCCCCCGTGTGGTTCTGGGATTTTTGCTCACCGTTCTTGTGATCATTTTGACCCCACGGGGTGAGATATTGCGTAGAGCCACCGAATCGAGGGAGATTGTTAGTGGTCTTGTATGTCTTCCATTTTCTGATAATTTCTCCCACAGTTGATTTCTTCACACCAAGCTGCTTACCTATAGCAGATTCAGTCTTCCCAGCCTGGTACAGGTCTACAATTCTGTTTCTGGTGTCCTTTGACAGCTCTCTGGTCTTGGCCATAGTGGAGTTTGGAGTGTGACTGTTTGAGGTTGTGGACAGGTGTCTTTTATACTGATAACAAGTTCAAACAGGTGCCATTAATACAGGTAACGAGTGGAGGACAGAGGAGCCTCTTAAAGAAGAAGTTACAGGTCTGTGAGAGCCAGAAATCTTGCTTGTTTGTATGTGACCAAATACTTATTTTCCCGAGGAATTTGCAAATAAATTCATAAAAAATCCTACAATGTGATTTTCTGGATTTTTTTTCCTATCCTACCTATGATGAAAATTACAGGCCTCTCTCATCTTTTTAAGTGGAAGAACTTGCACAATTGGTGGCTGACTAAATACTTTTTCGCCCCACTGTAGCTGACGCTTTTATCCAAAGCGACTTACAATTGCTATATATCAGAGGTCACACACCTCTGGAGCAACTAGGGGTGTCATCTTGCTCAGGGACACATTGGTCGATGTATTGCAGTGGGACTCAAACCCAGATCTCCCACACCAAAGGCATGTGTCACATCCACTGCGCCATCACCACAACATCGTCACATTACTTTCTACATTGCTCCAAATGTAAGGATGAGTCGTTGCTGCTGCTTGAAAAAGCGACCTAGGGGAGTGTTTTTCGTAGCCTGACGTCGCTATACTCAGATTCTAGTCAGAATATGAGTCTGATACTGCTCCATTGGGCTGTGATTATGGGGCGTGTGTCAACTGAACCAGGAAAGAAAATGCCTCTGCAGTCAATTGGATAGACCTACAACCAGTCAGAGCAACAGAACTCAACTCAACTTAACTGTCAACAGAACTCAACACCAATGAGACGAGACGGTGTATTGTCTCCATAGCAACCACTCTTTGCACTTCCGTCCTAACTTCCGACTTTTAGACTTTTTTGTAGCTGGATTATATATCATTTGTTTCGTGTAAATATGAATGTGGATAACGTTAGTGACCGTGAGATGCTTGCTACAGTTGCATTTCTAGTGTTGAATCAGCGAAATACGTTTTATTTCTCTGATTCTCTGCTTTGTTCTAATGCCGCTGGGCGCTCTCTCTCTCTCTTCAGTCACTCTCTATCTCGCTTGACCATATAACGTTACCGTGCTTTCGGGCGGACTTGAACAGCTGAGTCTCAGCGACACCATCAGCTGGTTTGAGTCGAGCTGAGACGGGCCAGTTGAGGATTTTAAAATGAACGCGCTGTTGATATCTTCTATAACAGACACGATGGTGGAATCTACACATCTCAATTCTCCGAATTCAACCCACGCGCTCTTTGGTGACGTGGTTGATTCCGTTACTGTTGATCATCTGTCCATCAACGTATAAAGCCCGCCCTGACAATTTGATTGGTCCAAACAGCTCTGGTTGGAGCATAGTTGATAAAGTCGAGACCGAACTTCTAAGTTCGGCCGGCATCCAGGCTTCGTTTTTTTGGGAGCACAATCTCAAAATAATCTTGCAAATCCCATTTAAACTTTTCTTAATGTGTTTTGTCTAATGTAAAGCACTTTGAATTGCCTTGAGGTTGAAAGGTGCTATACAAATAAACTTACCTTGCCGTGCCCTGAACACCCTGACAGAGGAGAGGCCGCTGGTGGACAGTGTACTGTGAAGAGAGGGGTGTTTGTATGAAGGAGAGGATGAATGCATACAATGTTGTTTCAGCGTTGAGTTGCACAAATGACCTCAACTCCCACCTGACCAGCAACGCCTGTCTTTCATTAATAAAACTGATTTGACTTTCACAGACACAACACTATGAAATTCACACTGGACATCACAAAGTCATTTACACAAGCGTGAGACACAGACAACGAATGTGTAACGGAAATACTGAAAGAAAATCCGGGAAAGCTAATGAGCCGCAGAATATTTGTGACTTTGTGATCGAAGCCATGATGAGCTCTTGTGTCGCCTCAGGCATTTGTTTACTTGAAATTCTGGCAGGAGCCATGTGTTCATAAAGAACTGATCCAGCCACAGTCCACACAAACAGCACAGGCCAATGGTTGTCTTGGGTCTAAAGTCCCAAATAAAGTCCTAATTTTTTCACAATCCAATATATAGACACATGTATAGGCTATATTCATGTACACACGCCAAGCAAACTTAATCGCAATAGAGTGACAGGCATGGCCGTACACAGGGTTTAGAAATTGTTTTTGATATCCCTGATGTAAATAGGTACATTTTAAGATGTTTGGGGAGCAACAATTGGATAGCAATAACTTTAAAAGCATGTCAATGGGCAGTGAAATAAATGATCTGTCAAGTGGTAATGCATTACAATCAGGTTCAATGTTGCAACGAGTGATCCATCATTTTGCATCATTTAAATTAGGAATGTGCCTCAAACAGTAGGCCTATATACTGTAAAAATGAGCAAAATCCGTGTTAAACAATAGTATATTTATATATAAATATACTATTGTTTAACCTTTGCCTCAGTCATGTGTGAATGCATGTTCTGTATGCGTTTAGTGAGTGTGCATGCTCCCGGCATGTGTCTGCGAGGTTGTGGGGGAATCATCACAGCAGTGGTGGAGTGGAGGGTATACTGGGTATACCCACCTCTTTTTACCCATGTTTACCCATTTACCATTACCTCATCTATCAGCCAAAAAGCCATTGGAATACATAGGAGAGCATACCCACTTCCTCCTCAGTACCCACCTACCTAAATATTACACCCACCTCATCACTGCATCACAGTACACCCACAATCAATTAGACTTCACCAATGGAATGTCATTTAGCTTGCTCCGAACATCTGTTGTATCGCAAGAGACAAATGACACATCTGCAATCACTCAGTAAATAATTTGAAGATGCAATGTTTTTCAGCTTGGCAGATCAATGCTGTTTCCTAGAAATCATGTTTATACAACTATTTTGTAACAGCAAAATATGTTTTGGAGGAAATGTAAAGCTGCGGAATACATGTTCAGTTGACTACATTGTGAAAGGCTGTTCCTATACAAGGCAAGGCTCAAAATGTTA
This sequence comes from Sander vitreus, assembly GCF_031162955.1. Taxonomy (NCBI): domain Eukaryota; kingdom Metazoa; phylum Chordata; class Actinopteri; order Perciformes; family Percidae; genus Sander; species Sander vitreus. The sequence goes on from NC_135858.1 coordinate 27,275,441, forward strand.
ATGTGATACCAAACGCATCAGTAAAATGTTAGTCTATATCCTTGACGTTCCACTTCCGGGATTGCTCTGTTGCCGCCAGAAAATCTGCCGGATTTCACTCATTTAGACCTTGGGCTTTCTTTGTGTTGGCATTCTAAACTCCGGTTGATTTCTGAGGACCATGGTTAACTGCTCCTCAGATCTCTGCAGGGTAAATCCAGACAGCTAGCTAGACTATCTGTCCAATCTGAGTTTTCTGTTGCACGACTAAAACAACTTTTGAACGTACACGTTCCACCAAAACAAGTTCCTTCCGAGCCTATTTTGCAGCGTCACCGCGGCTTTTCTCCGGTGCTTAGCACCGCCCAAGACGATTGTGATTGGTTTAAAGAAATGCCAATAAACCAGAGCACGTTTTCCTCCCCTCCCTGAATGCTCTGTGGAGTAGCCAGACCCTCCTCCATCGCGCTTTGGAGGAGGGTCTGACAAAGCGGGACTAGTAAAATGTTAACCAACACTGAAGTTACTTTGTTTAACTAAAATGTGATCCGTATCAATTCATCAGAACTTGAATGAGAGGAAAAAGCAGGTGCTGTGTGTTGCGTCTTCTAAGATTGCGTTACAAGATTGCATTTCAACTCAACTCAACAACAAGTTATGGTTTTGTGCCAGGGCAGGATTCATCAAACCACGAACAAATCAGTTACCAAACGGCAGCTTGCATGTGAAAAAGGAATTTAAATGGCCGTGTGGACTGTGGTTAGGAACAGTCGTATTTTTCCCCCTGCTGATACAAAAACCAATAAAATACAGGGTAAACAGGAAATCAATAGATCAGATATGTTTTTCTCTTTAGGCAGCAATAAAGCTCCACTGGGAGACCGAAACCAGATATGTGAGTGGTTGGGTTTGGAAGCTGCTGATGTTTATGTGCAACTAATATGACCACAGACACTAAGTAAATTATTGACTAAAGGATGGTTTGAGTTTAGTATTGCTCTGGCACACATTCTGACATGTTTATTGTTCAGAAGTTGTTAGGAGAAGCAGTGGAATTAAAGTGGTTCTTGTCAGTATTGTCAACTTGAGGTGATTTATTTCCTCAGCCCTGGTGTCAGAATACAGTACCTCAAACTGTTTTTTAAATGGTCTGGACTGCAATTCTTCTTCATGATGTTTATGATCAGCAATGTGTTGCACCAACTCGGTATGATTTATATCGATATGCGGATTCTAATGTGAGTTTTGGTCTGGACTGGGATGTGAGGCTGGTTGGGGTCTGTTTTTCAGTGTTTAGTCTATCTTAAGCAGTCCAGACTCTTAAGCAGCTCTGCACGCTTGTGGTGGCTTTGGCTTCCCTCTGGCAGGACGTTTTATTTTCTGTCTTCGGTTCTAGTGTAATGGTGTTGACAAAGTGGGTCAGGGTCTGTAATTGGCTTTATGCACGAGACAGTTTTATACCACTCTAAGCACTGTTTACAAAGCTACATAACTACAATCCTCACTTCAAAAACAAGTATAGGCCAGTTATATGTAGGGTTGGGCATCGTTTGGATTTTAACAATTCTGATCTTATCGATTCTCGATTCCAATTATTTGAGTTGAAACGGGTCACATTGAAACCGAATTTTCCAAACGATTCCAATTCAGAAACGTTTCCACGATTCCAGAGAGGACAGGCAGAGAGGTAACGTTACCGCCAGCGGAGAGAAGCGAGGTATGAAGTGAGGGAGAAGGACAGAGAGGCAGAGCGACAGCAGCGTCACGTTTTGTTTTGTTTTTGCAAACAATTTCGCAACAGATTAATTAATACGCGTCGGATTCAGTGTGCAAGGTTTCTGTGCTTGACGAATTTTTAGGAAGACAGATACGAAAAAATGCATATGAAAATTTCGGACTCAGTGTGCAAGGACCTTAAAACTACGTTCACAAGGCAAGCCTTTGTGCTCAATTTGGATTTATTGCTCCGATTTATTTAGTTTAGCTGTATATATATTTTTTTTAAATGTGGCCAATATTAGATTCCAGTGTGAACCGGTCACGGTCCTGAACTAACCCGTTTGCGCAAAAGAACATTAAAAGAGACGTGACACGCAGAACACTGTAGTAGTACGGAAGTAAACATGGAGGCCACTGCTTATGAGATTAATTGATTTCAATTATAGTTACATATACATTGATTATAGGATTTTGCTCAAGTAAACATGGAGTGAACTCCCTCGCTTTTTGCAGTGTGCTGCATTTCCAGCTGTTTCTCCTGGACTTGGCTGGTGCACAGTATCAGCACCACCGTGGACATGCACAACGCACATGTTCTAGCTGCATGGGCAAACAATCTTTCTATTCTTTCTTTCTTTTGTAACCCATAACCCCCTGCGGTGTGATGATTTGTTTCCCCTCAACGGGTTAGCGTGTCCAAACAATCCTCGTGTCTGAGTGTACTCCCTGTGTGTGTGTGGTTGTGTATCCCCTCTGAACACGCACATACTCATGCATGCTCTGATTACAGGTGACCTACATCCCTCCTCTGTGAATCAGGGTGTTGATGTACAGCTCAGCATTCTTCACTGTCACTCTGCTCTTGTTTTTCTGCCTTCCTCCATTTCCATTTCCACTTTCCCCTTTCTTCCTTTTCTTGTTTCATGAACAGAAAGTCAGATGCAAAGTTGTGTCTAAAACGGCTCTACCTCCGGTTTGTTATCTTAAAAAGGTCTTTGATTTAAAGCTTCTTTCATTTTTTTCAAACCAAAAATCTTTAATGTTTTATTTTTTATTTATTTTAAGAGCCGAAACAATTGGTCGATTAATTAACTTTTTTTTTTTAAGCAAAAATGACAAACATTCTTTGGTTCTGGCATCTCAGATTTGAAGATTTCCTTCTCTTTTGTCTTCATGAGAACAAACTAAATATCGTTCTGACAGTTGGAAGGACAAAACAAGCAATTGGAAGAATTCAGTTTGGTGTCAAGAGAAGTGAAAGAAAAGTCAGAGAACTCAGTTTTTCCACGATTGTTTGATGTTTTAGAAATTAAAGGCAGGTAATGTTGAAAAGCTAGCAAGATTGGAAAGCAGTGTTGGGCAAGTTACTGAAAATTAGTAATTAGTTACAGTTACTAGTTACTTCTTTTAAAAGTAATTGAATTACTTTACCAATTACTGTATATCAAAAGTAATTAGGTACTAGGGAAAGTAACTTTTAAGTTACTTTTATGTCTGCTTTTTAAATGTAAATATGAACAGTACTGAACAGTCAAACACAATAAACATACATTTTAGACTTATTTATTGTAATCAAAGGGCAACAGGCCTTCAAATCAAGCAGTAGTACAAGTCCAACATACCTAGCAATCAATTTATTCAGCTCTGCCCGGCTTATCGGCTGCACTGCAGTCCGTGTAAAATCTAGCTTTGGTTGTTTGCATGGAGTGGCGCCTTCAGCATCCGTAGGGCTGGGGTCTTTAGCTACTAGCTTTGTCGAAGCGTGTTGCTTCAACAGGTGCTTCATAAGATTTGAATTGCTACTCTTAGATGTGGATAGGTTCTGTACACCTGTGCATAACTGACCACACCTCACCACTACATTTTTGTCTTTAATTTCGACGAGCGAAAAGTAATGTCTGTCATATACGGTAGTTAGAATGCGCCTGCACATATACTGTGATCTATACGGTAGTTAAAATGTGCCTGCGCATATACTGTGACATATACGGTAGCACCCAAAACGTGTGTGTCACTGCTCACTTGTTTCTTTCATCGGGAGTTCAGAGTAAAGAAGACTAAATGATAAACTTACTCCTTCGTTATCATTTTACAATGTCCATACTTCCAGGAGAGAAAGCTCATTCTATCCGCACTATCGGCCATGCTGTGGTTTAATGCTCAGCGCAGTAGGCCTATCTGTCTTCTTGTCTGAAAGCGTTCATTTTTCACAAAAGAGAGTAACGCGAGTAACAAACTAATTTAAATTTCAGGAATTGTAATTGCGTTACTTGATGAAAAAAAATATTTAGTTACATGCTCGTTACCGCTAAAAGTAGTGGAATTACAGTAACGCGTTACTTTGTAGCGCGTTACTCCTAACACTGTTGTAAAGTAACATGTCCTCTGGGCTCCGTCTAGCCCCTCCCCCTGCCCTCGGGGCTCCGCCCACACGCAGACGTGCACCGTCAACCCGTTCTCACTCCCAAAGCGTAAAATACAGACGCTTGGGCAGTGGTTCTCAGCGTCAGATACGACGCAAAAAGCACCCTTCAGCATGTGAATGGAATGCACCGGGCAGCTACGCGGCGCTTGAAGATGACGTAGTATTAAGAGTGACGGGAGCAAGAAACATGAAAGACTGAAATACGACATAGAGAGGTTGGTTGGGATGGTGGATGGTTCAAACAACACAGGACTTTCACCTAAGAGACCAGGGTACGTGCCCCGTTCTTGTCCCGCGTGTCACTGTAACATTCTGTAACCCCACCCAGTATCTTTTCCTAAACCTAACTGTCCCGCATGTAAGTTAAACGTAGGTCCCGACCCAGACCGTCAAAAGTGACGCCAAGAGTCCCGACCAATCGCGTTTAGATAAAGCGCATTTAGATATGACGCTAAATAAAGGAGACTTTTAGCATCAATATCAACGCCAAAGGCACCTGACCAAGCGTCAGTATTTTAGGCAATGGGCGTGAGAATGGGTAGGTGCCATCGCCGCTTCAGAGCAGAGCAAAGGAAGGACCGCAATTTCACTTCGTGTCTCATTGACCGGTAAGCAAACAGCTAATATTATCACACCCAGTGTTTAAAAGAAATATGACTACTGTTTTTTCCAGGTGAGGCGAGGCAGTGATTGAAGGGAGTTTTTACAGGATTACAGCAGCTACAGATGACGGACCTTTTTCACTCCAAAAAGGAGCCCTACATTTCTCACTGTCTCCGTGTTCATTTACATCTACACCGACATAAAATCGAATAACTTACAATAAGAAAACACGTACGCTACTAAAAAGCTTTTCAGCAGTCAAGCATGAGATACCATCTTACCTTGCACTCTGCCACTGAAACAACTTTGGTTGGCTAAAATAAAATCAAACTTTATATTCATTACGAAAGATTAGATGTCAATGCAAATGTTTAAAGTGGCTGTATGTCAAATGGTACACACACACACACACACACACACACACACAACCCATTAAACGTGACTTCCCTGCAGAGCTCTTTGTGGATCTAACCTCGTTATCCTGTCTCCTATAATATTTAAACAAATAATTGAATATCATCTAATATCTGGCTCACAGTAGGGAGAGGGCAGAGGAATACAGAGACACAGAAGTTCTGGGATAATGCTTTACTGGAGGGATTATGTATCCTGGGAGGAGGAAAAACATTATCTTCCTGTTTAGGTTTTATACGTGATTCACTTTATATTTAGATGTACTAGTCTCTTTGTACATTGCATAATTTAGCTTCTTGAGGTTGAGATGTTTTTAAAGAAAACACATCGATTGGCCTTTTTATTTGTAAAAGGGCTAGTTCACCCAAAACCGAAAAGTTTTGGGCCGTAAAAAACAGACCAATGAGCTGATAGATGCCGTGGACTGCAAAGGCGGGTGATAATTCTCTTTCACATTACACATAGTCATTTGAAGCATTGTTAATATAACAATATGGATTTCTGCGGCTTTGCGATGGTGCCTAGAGTGCTTGGTTACTGCCAGTGTGGAGAAACAAATCCCTGTTTACACATGAAACGTCTCCCCTATTCTTTGACACAGAGCCCTGTCCCCTTAAAATTATGTTTCCATAAAACTAAATTGCATTCTACATTAAGTTTCGAGGGAAACCAAAACAAGTGTGATAGGGGCTCTTTAATAAATCTAACTGAAACTAAACTGTGTGTGTGTGTGTGTGTGTGTGTGTGTGTGTGTGTGTGTGTGTGTGCGCCTTAGGTTAAATTAAACCAGTAGTTAAAGTGGCTATATGTAACTTTCAGTTTGTGTTGATTCTAGGGGCCACTTTGGACCACACCTGCTGTCGTAAAGGTCTTTTCTTTACGGTGCTGTATTGCCCACTGTATATTACTGAGTTAGCGTTACCAGGAGGTCATATAGTCGCGATCAGTGTTGGGTGTAATGCGTTACAAAGTAACGCAACTACTTTTTCGGGTAAAAAGTAGTCTAACGCGCTACTACTGAAAATTTGGTGACGAAACGTAGTTCCTTTTTCAATTCGGCGTTCAACGTTACTTTTCCCAGGGACAGATTTGACAGCGACACTGCCTTCTCAGCTGCGCGCTCACAAGCTCCACACGGGCCGTGACAGAGGCTGGTAGCAGAGTAATTGTGGCAAGCGAGAAGCAGCCAAAGCTAACTTTTGAGAGCGTTTTAAGCTTCGTGGCTTTTTGCTGGACGGCGCTCTGAGCCAGGCAGACACAAAGCTGACAACCTCACAGATGGATGCGGTGGAGATGGCCTCATACATACACGCAGTGGACCGCTGCACGGACACGCAAGGATTGCCAGAAAAGAGGCTGCATGTGTCTACGACAATGCACGGACCATTGTGGCTGCGCGACCGGTACAAGCCGATACAGACATTACATAGTATACACCGTGTAAAGGCCTTTTTATAGTTGTGCGTCAAATCAACGACGGAGGGTCCGGCGTAGATGCAGAGGTCTGCGTCTACGCCGAACCCTACGCCGTAGCCTGATGTGCACCTCTCGAAAAATGTAACTACACGTCGCGGCGACGCACGTCGCTCGGCCGTGGCTTGGTAGCGTTGCATTTCCCCCCGACTCATTTCTGGTTCTCCTTCTCCATAAACAACATGAATTTCCCACAGTGGTCAGAAAGAACAGGGGAGACACTTTGTTTCTCTCACTATGACTCTAGAGTCGCTACTCGCTCCGGAGCTAATCACCGTCACTCTCTCACTTCTCCCTCTACCACACACACACACACACACACACACACACACACACACACACACACACACGCCGGCTCGACGCACACACCAGCGCACAAGTATAAACATCAGGCCACTTACGTAGGCTACGGCGAAAGCTCTGCGTGGATCCTCCGCAGAACTGTAAAACAAGCTTAACGCTGATAACCTGCTGATGTGCATTCAACCCGCGCTGGACTCGTTCATAATGAATCAGCCGTCACTCTGTGAGTAGAGAATCCAGTCTGCAGTATAGTTCAGACACTTCACTGTGTTACGCCCCAGTCTAGGGGTGCCTAGGACGCAACATGAAAAGGCCCCATCTTCCCCGTCTCCCAAGTAGCCACAAACAATTTGTTTAGATAACGGCAAACTTATTTATTTTACAGAGAACGAAAATATATACATAATATATATAGACGTATAAGGCTTCAGGGTGGCCTACCACCAAAATAACAAACAAACAAAACAATTCTAACTGGGAGATAAGAAACTAACCTAACAAACAAGATTAACACACCTGGCGGTCCACCCTTACTAAACAAAAGAAACAGTATCTAATCTAACACAAAACACAGCAACAGTGTGGCCAGTGTGGCCAGGTGGGGAGGTGGGGAGGAAGAGGAATGCCTGCTGCCCACAGACAGTCGCCATCTTGACGCCTTATAACAGGTGGTTTCCCCAGCTGCAGCCAACCAAGCTGGGCACGAGAGCTTCCCACCAATGAACTCCCGGCTACGGCACACACCTATTTGCATATAAAATTGGAACAAGAGAAAAAAAACACAGGGCACACAGGCACACACAGCAGACCAAAGAAAAAATATGACAACAGATAAACCAGAGATTGGCTTTATGGTCAAAGATAGTTTTTGTATAATTAACTTCAGTCTCTGCCAGAGATGCCTGCTTTTAAAAATTAACGTAAAAGTAACGAGTAAAGTAAAAAGTTACTTTCCATAGGGGGTAACTAAGTCAAGTAACGGATTACTTTTTTAAGAAGTAACGAGTAACGAGCAAACACTACTTTTTAAAAGTAACTTCCTGGTAACAGTGGTCGCAATGAATGTTTTACTCAGACAGAAAATCATCCATTTACAATAAGAGAATCCGTTACAGATGCAGGCCCACAAAGGTGACTGCGCGCTGGGTAAAGAGCACTGCTGCTACGGTCGTGGTGCATTCGGTCGTGGTGCCCATGGCTCTGTTCTGAATGTGAGAGATAGCCACGCCCCTGATTTGCATATAAGAACTAGAAATAAATAGAGAGGGAAATAAATAAATGTGGATTCATGAAATAAAAGTCTCTTGAAATTTGAATTGAATTTTTATGAATATTTACATTTATTTAATTATTTATGTATCTATTGCCTCATGTATTTATCTCATGATGTATTTGAAAGGCATATTTATTTATTCATTTATTTAATATTGACTAAAACGGCATTCCATACTTGGGATGTATCGTGAGCTAAACCGGGTATCACTGTCACTGTGTCACGAGCCATAGCATTAAGAGATTGTCGTAGCAACCAACGTAGTAATAACTTAGATTAATATAGCGCATTTCATGAAACCCACGGACGCTTTACACAGGTACAGGGGGGAACAGAAAATAGTAAGCCAACACAAACACGGACTAAAAGGAATAACACGTCCGCGCTAAATGGAAGGGGGACGTCAAAAACAATGGTAAAAATGATAGCAAACTAAAAAGGAATTCCATATGATAATAAAAAAAAATTTAAATTAAATGTGGAAAATGTATAGAACAAGGAACTAGTGGTGGGTGCAGGGAATGTACCCCACTTTGTCACATATGGTATCACTATATCAAAGTGAACCAGACAGCTTTCTGACCAGGTGATTGAATGTTGAAATGGTGGAACAAGCTCCCCATTAACAACAGGACAGCTGAATGTCTACATCTTCCGCCGCAGGCTAAATACACATCTCTTCCGACTGCACCTTGGCTAAGAAGATGATGCTTATACAATAAAAAAATTGCACTTACATGTGGCACTTTGTAGTTTGGCTTATTTGAAGCTAATGTACTTTGATGTGATTCTTGCTGTTCTGAGTTTGTACCTTCATGTTTGAATGCACTTATTGGAAATGGCTTTGGAAAAAAGCGTCAGCTAAATAAAATGTAATTTAACAAGCTACAACTCGGGTTAGTTCCATCTGCTCCCTTAACAGCAGCTGCTTCATCGGACCAAATACTGACCCAAAGAGTCAAGAGACTACATCCACTCTGTAAAAATGAGGTGTACAACAACAGTCTTTTTGGACATTATATTCATGGAGACCTGTTTGCAAAGTGGTATATGGCCATGCTGGTGTGAGGTGTGACTGATTTATTCAGGACACTAATTTAAGCTTTGAAGGAGCCGACAGTTAATGCCAATCAGTCGGCCTCATTTTCTTTGAGTGCTTTCCAAGACAAATGTTTGCTTCTCTGGGATTGTGATTTGATTACTATTCTTGCTGGGCATTTTTATAGGTCGCAGTATTTAACGCTCTCTAGACTGATGTTGCCTTCAGGGCCTGGTCTTTTTCGAGGACATTTGTTATGTCGAGTGAGATACTACAGTCTCAGAGGGAAACCAGGCTGTTGATGTAACACTTGGTATGCATATCATATCCAGCTTCTTCATGCTTAATTCATGCAGTTTAATCCCACCTAAAGACAATACACAGTCTGTTTCTGTATGTTTCTTACTGAGCATCTTGTACCGTCATTTTCTCTGAGTCTTGTTACCATTTGAAAAATATGTTATATCATGATTTTACTATTAATCCTTGTGTGTTATTTTAGAATGGAGCTCTTCTTTTGCCATCTGTCTGCTGCTGAATTGAGTTGGAACATTTCTCAGGAAGCTTGTGCAGATAAAACCCGGCTTTTCAAATGTAGACGTGTCAAATGGCAGGTGGCTCTAATACGATGACAGCCACAGTCATTGATCTGCCAATGCTTTGCACTGGTAGAAAATACAGTGAAGTGTAAAAAGACCAAACACCCTCTGGTCCACAAAATCATGATTATAGACATAGTCATGGTTCCACCTGCCATTAATAGTAATTAACCTGTGTCCATCCCATGTTATTTTGAGATATGGTATGCAAGTTTATTGCAAATCTTAAGTATATTTTCTCAAATACTGTACTTAAGTTTATATTTGTCTTTTCCTTTCATGCCACTTTCTACTTCTACTCCGCTACATTTCAGAGAGAAATATTGTACTTTTTTCTCCATTACATTCATCTGACAGCTTTAATTTGCACACAAAACACATGTAGTTTATAAAATATGATGTTTTATTATCAGTTAAAGGTGCTGCAGATAGGATTGTGAAGATCCAGGACTTAGCCAAAGAATTTGAACATCGACAACTTCTCAGTCCCCCCCCTTTCTGCTAAAGCCCAAAACGGTCTCTTAAGCCCCTCCCCCCACAAGGGAGAATGAATGAGTGTGCAAGAGCAGTGATTGACACTCAGTTAGACACCCCCCCTTCCCGGCCCTGATTGGTGCATCTGAACAGGGAGCGGTGGATTTTTTTTTTTAAATGACCTGCTTCATGTAGTTCTACTGGAACATAGGGTCAGTTTCAGCAAATATGACAGAAAGTCAGTTTATAAGTCTTACCTACTGCACCTTTAAACTGTCCAACAACGACCTACAAGTCCAGCTGAAATAATTAGATCATTAAACACTTAGTTGATTGACAGAACTGTTTGGATTGTTTCCAGTTTCTATAATGTGAGGATTTATCTGCATTGAGAACTTTTATTTTTAATACTTTAAGTAAATGTTCCTGATAATACTTACATATTTTTACTTAAGTTACAATTTTAATGCAGGACTTTTACTTGTAACAGAGTATTTTTACAGTTTGGTATTAGTACTTTTACTTAAGTAAAGGATCTAAAAACGTCTTCCACCACTGGCGTTTGCATCTGCCGAGCTTGTTAGCATGAGCAGCTATAGATACTACAGCTGAAGAGAAAAAGAAAAGATAGCCATCTAGTGAAAATCAAAACTTATCAAGTGAGACCTGACCGCAACCAAAACATGACCGTATAGTCTGACTGTGCAAGCAGCTCATAACAAGCTAAAATTACATTTCTTGTTATAGGCGGCGACCTCTCGAGGCCGTAGTAATTATTGCGAGAGCAAATAAGGAAGTTAGGTGACAAAATATAAGACCCCCTGTAAGAAGGTACAGTAGGTTGGGGGGGTGGATGGGTCAAAGCCAATCCCTGATGTTTTACTAAGCCTAAGTACTTTTTGTTGCCTAAACGTAACAAGTTTTGTTTCACAATGTGAACTCAACTTGGTCTCACGGCAGTTCGTGAAATGGTGACATTATTTTGATCTATTGATTCATGTACAGGGAAACGATTTCCTACCTTATTTCGTGCCGGTCACCACGGAATTGGAACGTTACTATTTCACGAACTGCCATGACACTGGTCTGAGGGTCTGGCTAGTCCACACAGCATTCCGGGTTGGGAGAAAAACGTGCTCTGGTTTATTGGCATTTCTTTAAACCAATCACAATCGCTGGGCAGAGCCACGATGCCACTGCAAAATAGCCTCGGGAAGGAACTTGTTTGGGTGGAACATTTGTACGTTCAAAAGTTGTTTTAGTCGTGCAACAGAAAACTCAGATTGTACAGATAGTCTAGCTAGCTGTCTGGATTTACCCTGCAGAGATCTGAGGAGCAGTTAATCATAGTCCTCATAAATCCACTAGAGTTTAGAATGCCAACACAAAGAAAGCGGAAGGTAACAGACAGCCGGCCAAAAATGAGGGACATCTGGAGGAATTTCCGGCGGCACCGGAACAATCCTGGAAATGAAACGTCGTCGATATAGACTAGTGTTGCAGTAACATGTTTAAACTGGCCACAGTGCGACCATATCACTACGTTGAATGACACTCTCATACAGTATATATCGTTTGTTGGACTCATTGGAAATCGACCAATTCTGTCACGTAGGTATGGCGGTGTCTGTCTCATGTTATCAGGATGTTGTGATGGCTTTAGCTTTCCGTGCATGTGTGTGTGCCCTGGTGCTTAGTGAGAACAAGCTCTGCTATCAGACACCAGTGTGGGTCATCTCAAGTTCACATTACACCTGTTCTCATTGTCCTCAAAGTGTCTGTCAGACAGAGAGAAAGTGGAAGTGAAAGATGGAAGCAAAGGAAAAGACAGAGCAGGAGAAATGGGCCGGGATGAAATGAGACAAGCGATGTTAAGAAAGAGAAGGTAAAAAAAAAACAAAAAAAAAGGAGAACTGACAGAGATGACCATAGTAAAGGAATTAGTCATCAGAACTGCTTGTCTTTGCTGCTTGCTTTGAATAGCCTCACACCCGTATGAAATTGGAATTGGGGGAGCTGCATTCAACCATTTCTGTAAGGGACTGTTCGTTATTTAATTAAGGGGCCACCGGAGAAGTTTTGTGGCCTCTAACCTAAAAAGACTTGACCCTCCCCTCGTCAGTAATAATGTTCCTATGACCCTCCAAAATGATTTGAAAAAGAGGCATGAAACCCCCCCCCCTTGCGTGCAATTTTGCACTTAGCAAAGAAGTACAGATACCATTTGTCTTATACATCCCACTCCTCTGTTATGGTGTGGTGGCCATTTCAGTAGATTTACTCACTAACATTGTTGTGGAAACACAATAAGCATGGAAACTAAATGCACACTTCCTGCATTACTGCATTACTTCAAATACTAAGTTACTCCTCTAGTAAACTAGTATTCACATGAAATAAAACAATAAAACATTGAGACCATTCAGCAAAGGACACTGGGACATAACCAATTCAACACTGGTTGCTATGGACTTGTCACTAGGCTTCGTCATTGTATATTTTAGCACATAGGTAAAGCTGCCGAAGCTGAACATTAGGCTATATTCCAAAACACATATGTTTATTTTTAAAGCAGATTTTAAGTTACACTGTAACAACTTAACAATTCGCCCTTATAAAATCCAATTGCGGCACGGCTGTTTTGGAACGCAATAGACAGACACTTAAATTCAACTAAAATGTAACAGTGAACAATCAGTGTTGGACCTCCAGTCTGTTGAGATGTCTCTCCAAACACAGAAACGAAGCGCATTCACACCATAAAACGTTAAGACACGTTGAGAAAAAAGATCCGTATTTTGCCGTAATCCAATGACACGGAAAAAAAGTAATCCACAGCGATCAGTAGGTCCACAAACAGAGTCACGGTGTATCCAGCAAGGCCTATACGAGCGTCACATTCACCAGCCAGCTCCAACCAGGTGAACGAGGCCTCTCCACTTCGCCGTTTAAACAAAGTGGAATAAACGTATAAAAGTCCAAATCTACACAAAACCCGCAATCAGTTAGTAAGCTGACATCACAATTATATACATGGCATTTAGGAAACCTTTATTGCAAGGTTGGCATGGCAAGATGTCCAGACTAGTGCAACAGTAACTTTCGTTTTTTTGCGTCCTGCTGCTCCCATCGTCAGCCAGGTAATATTTTTTTTTACTAAAGCAGTATATGAAATCAGATGTATTACCTACCACCATTTAGTTGTTTTGTGTTATTTAAGATATTTATAAAATATCTGGTCATGCCAGATGTAATTATTCCACTCATTTTTTTAAACAATGCAATTACCTGTTTGAGCCACCAGGGGGGCAGTGCTCCCCCCCCCCCCCCAGCAAACTCCACGTATGCGGTGAGACCCATCTGCTAGGGGGCCGAGATTGAGAGCTACATGGATAAATATGCACCAAACAAGCCACTTTGAAATTTAGCTCTTTTCATGAATAAAAAAGTTGTGTGACCCCCCCCCCGCCCAGACTAAAAATTTTTGGATGACCCTCCCCTCAGCAAAAAATAGAAAGACATGACCCTCCCCTATTTTCCTCCGGTGGTCCATTCCATAAATACCGAACGGTCCCTAACTTTCCAATACCAGGAGGTGGAGATGAGAAAGTTCGCTGGGTTTGAACATGCCTGCCTTCCAGGAGAGTCAATCTGAATTATCAGATTGACTCTCCTGGAAGAGTCAACCAAGATGGCTGACACTCGACTTGCATCGGGTAGTGACAGTCCCACCCCCTATGGGTGGGTTGAAAACGTGCGGAACTAGCTGGCTGTAGTCCATAGTCTCTGGGAAAAAATGATGATTTTTGCGTCATTGTAGGCTTTTTTTCCAGATCCACAATACAGAGAAATCTAGTCTCAGGGGGACATGAGGGAGGGAAGCATGGTCATTCGAAAATACTACTGGGTTTCTACTGATACAAAGCTTAATGCTAATTAGTGAAGTATCCCTTTAACTCATTCATTGGCAGTCAATCAAATACAGCTGGCCACACGTAATAGCTTGCACATACAGTACTTCCTATGTTTTGAATATAACATTTATTGTATGTCACAGCCAGAAGCACAGAATTGAACCACTGCAATAACAAACATTTGACCTGTGGGCCTTAATTCTTCTTTAGGTGAGGATGCACAGTATGGGCATTTTCTGAAGCAGCGAGACAATTTTCGCCTCAGCATGGATGAATCACACAACGACAGGAATTCATCTCCACCTCTTCCGAGTCCATGTGACATATTTGTTTCATTTCAAAACATGTCACATAGGAAGTGACAGGAAAAAAACTCACAAATCTAATTTAGTGGCGGCACTTCAGGCTGTTTAACAATTCGTACATAAAGCTACGGAAAGTAAAGCACTAAGTTGTATGTATCCCGCGCATTCATTGTTCTATGCACCACATTGACTGCAGCTGTATAAGAACGTTTAAGGTTGTGGTGGATGGATGGGTCATAAAACATATGGCTTTCAAGCCGGGAGTGGAGTTTGTGTCCTGGAGAAAGATTTTCCCCAGGAAATGCGTCGTTTTGGTTCCTAAACTTAACTGTCGTCGCCACAATGACACCCTTTTTTTGTAGGGTAAACTCAACTGCAATGAAACTGAAAGGACCTTTTATACGGTGACCGACAGGGGCAAATGCACTGCAACTTAATGAAACACATGCAAATAGACAAAATGGAAGCGATTTAAGAAAACATCTTCATTAATTTGACAAAACATGCGCAGCATTTAGCAAACGCTTTGCAAATACACACAACACAATCAAATACACAAACCCCCATGGGGAAATAATGAAATGAATACCATGATGACATCTAAATAAATGTTGATAGATGTAGCGTTATATTTTTTTTTTAAAGATCAATCAACAAAGCAATCCAGCTTCCCTGGCAATAAGACCATACTACATATAAACCATGATAAGAGCTTATAGCGGTTATAGGACTAAAAATACCAATAATTGCAAAGCTGTATACAGCTTCTCTGCTGCAGCCCGAATGGCAGAAAGAATCGTGCTGTTATCACGAAAGATGCTTCCCATTGAAATACATTAGTTTAAAAAACGTGCTGACCATCAACAAAAAAAAAAAAACGAGATTAAGGTGTCGAACTGCCATGAGACTGGGTTGTACCAGCAGCTGGGGGAAAATATAATGCAAAACCATTTCAGACCAGACATACAAACAGGAATCATTGAAGCATCAAGACATACAGTATGTGCCAAACAGCAACCCAAAGTAAAATGTGCTCCGCCACTTAAAAAAATGAATTTGCAATCCAAATGCCTGCTCACACACAACAGGTAAAAACGGAAGCACTTTGCAACATCATAACTAATTTTGACAGTCAACCTATGATGCTAACAAGCAGCACAGCAATGTTAAAATGTGACTTAAAAAAAACAGTAGCTTCAAGGCTAACTGACATTTGCCAAACATGCAAACACCACATTCACTCATAATATGCATGTTAGCATGAGTTAAACAGTGATCCTCTGCATCTCAAAGGGGAATAAACCATTATGATTCCAAGTAATTGACAGTGTGGAGAAGTCAACGCTTTAACGTTTTTAAGTGTGCTTTTGTGGCCGCCAACTGATATGGCTAATGGCTGGCAAATTCACAGAATGTCCATATCAGCAGTGCAGAGTGCAATCTCTTGGCTTCCTGTATTAGTCGCACATCTCGAGCTTCAGCCCAAACTTGATCGCAGGCTTTGCTCTATTCTGTACTGTACACTGGAAACTAGTAAGAATCAAAAAATTCACACACTTCAGTCTTAACATTTGCCTTCCGGATGAATGGTCAATGATATATACAAAACAACGTAAACTGTCATCTATCCGACTTGGACTTCTCTTCAGTTCCAAGAACAATTGTTGGGGAGGGATACCTTTCCAGCTTGAGGTGGTCTGTGTTCAGCTTTCACAACATACTCAGTGTTAAGTAAGTGGATCTCTTAAGTAAAACCATTGTTATATTTTAAAACAATGGCACAAAGATGATCTTTGGGGAATAACCCAAACAGTGACACGGTAATGGTAAAAAGGCACAGTGTAAGGACTTCAAAATACTCAATTCATTTTTGAGATTAGATTGTGAACCACAGTGAGGGATATGATTGGAGCCATTCAACGAGTTTTGCTATATATGCATAAAGACAATGTCAATAACAATGCAATGCAGAATTTTTAGACCCAAGCTGGTCAGGCAAGTAGCGTAGTGAGTGTCTCACCTGTATTAAATATCGTGTTAATACTTTCCTCAATTGAAAGGAGCCTCATAAAAAAACAGCCCCAGACCAAAACTACACCAAAGTATGAGGACAGGGGTGTTAACATACAGTAACAGCACTTTTGTGTTTTTAGGTACAGTATCAGGACTAGCACTCAGATACTTTGCTGATTGGTGCTTAGCTGAGTGCTTAGCTTTCACGATTTCACTTAATGCGACTAGTAAATAGTGCAGGTATACAAAACTCGAAATCAGATCTTCTGTTTTTTAGTCCCTTCAGGCCTCTTGTGTTTGTTCCTAGATGCAGCACCTTGTATGAACTGTAGACAAGAGCAGTATTACTACCACAGAATGTTGCTAAGGTCTATGGAAGCACACAGAGACACACGGTACTATGCCAGCTTGGCAGCCTGCTTCCATGATCTGGCTTCTGTGGGTGTTACATTTTACCACAGTTATGTGTCTGTGTGGGGGAGATTGTGTGAAAGAAACTGATAGAGTGAGAGAGAGATGGAGAAAGTGATTTAGAAAATAAGTGGTGAGAGTGAGCCGGAGAGAAAAGAGACCATGAGAGAGATGGATGGAGAAAGTTGTGTGGTATCAGTTGTTTCTGAGTGAGCCAACTGGCTTTTATGATACCTTCTCATATCGTGCACACACACACACACACACACACACACACACACACACACACACACACAAAAGCAAAGAGTCATATGATCTCCCTGGCTGCTGGTCAGATGGTTCAGTTATCTTGTTATTGGCTCTGAGCAGCCGTGCCTCTGTATCATATGTTGACTGTGTTCAAATAAATCATTGTAATGTCATTTATAATTAACAGTCTTGGACTGTTTGACTTAGTCTCTTTTTTCTGTGCTGAAATTATTCTTTCAGCACTGGGGTACAGAATTTGTTATCTCAATTCCTTGTCATTATTTTCTTAACCTGTATATTCCTGTTTAATATGCATATGTGTATTTTATTGTAGGAAGCCACACTTGATTTGTGTCTTTAATCTAATGGTATTTAAGAGAGACAGTGGTGGTCGAGCAAGCTAGATAGTGAATGAAGAGAGGGAGCCGCGCTGGCACGAACAAAGCCGTGAATCAGAGAAATAAAATGTTATTTTCTGATTGTTTCACAGCGGTTACATTCTAAAGCACAAATAAACACACCTAAAACTCCGCACAACCATGCGGTAAGGTGCTAGATTGTGTTTCAATGCAGAGCTTCATCCTGTCGCTGCATGTGTGTGTGTTAGGGATGTTAATGATTAACCAACAATAAAAAAAAAGTCACATGTAACACAATCAGTTAAATAGATAAAAACAATATTGTTAAAACAAAATAAAAGTTAATAAAAATCTTTATTTGCATGATAAAATAAAAATAGGCTATACAATCTATTTCCTAACTGCTAGTTAACTTGCTAGTGCCACTAGCTAGTTGCTTTTACTCTTTTTTGTTTTCTGCTCGTGGCTCTCTGTTGCACGGCTCACAACGGAGAGCAACTTGACACATGCCACCATATCGATGAGGACTGGCGGGTTAAATCAGCCGTCCTACACACAGAGTAACATTATGCCAGGCAGACACACAGCTGACAACCTCCAACACGGTCTCACAGCAGTTTGTGTAATTGTCACGTTATTTTTGATCTATTGATACGTGTACAACAACACGTTTATCTCGTTTTTTTCGTGGTGGACAGCACGAAATGGGAACCATCTATTCAGAGGTTGGGTTTCGGAAAAACACAATGGGAAAAGGACGCCTCACACACCGGAGGCGGCCGCTGGGGACGCCTGACAATAACGGGACGGTTGTGATTAGGAAAACTACGGGGGAAAGGACGCCTCACACACCGGGAGACGACCGCGGGAACGCGCAACAATAACGGGACTGTTGTGATTAGGAAGACTACAGGGAAAGGACGCCTCACACGCTGGGAGACGGTCGCTGGGGGCGTGTGACAATAACGGGACGTTGTGATTAGGAAGACTACGGGGCAAGGACGCTTCACACGCCGGGAGATGGCCGCGGGGGACGTGCCACAATAACGGGACGGTTGTGATTAGGAAGACAACAAGGAAACAAAACACCACACCCGGGACGTGATCCCCGGTCTCCCGGGTGAAAGTCCTGTGTTGCTTGACACATCCACCACTGCGACCAACCTCCCTACGCGGATTTTCTGCTTTTCATACTTCTCCCTACCGTTTTCGTGCTGTGATCACAAAATATGCTTCCCATTGAAATACATTACTTTACATTTTCGTGCTGGCCACCACGAAAACAACGTCCCAGTGAACACGAATCAATAGATTAAATAACACGACCATTTCACGAGCTGCCGTGAGACTGGGTTGCAACCTCGCAGGTGGATGTGGTGGAGACTGGCTCAGACTGCAGACCTCTATTAACATGTTTTGGTCGCGCAAGCGGTTCCAGGAAAGTGGCTCTATGTGCCCATGACATTGCAAGGAACATCGTGGCTGCATGGCCAGTACAAGTCCGCAGCTGTCTACTGAACGCAGAAATTATGCCCGAGCCTTCTGGACGGGTGAACTGGGACTGTGTTGCCTGCTTGTCGGCTAATGGTCGGTTTAGTAGTTATTTTGTGTTTCAAGTAGTCATAGTATGTTTTGGTCATTTTGCATTCCTTCATGGTGTGTATGTGTCTCTTTGAGTGAAATTTGTGGCAGGTGATGGCCAAAGGGGCCCCTGACACTTTGGGCCTCTGGGCCTGTGTCTGGTAGGCCCGTTCAGTAATCCATCCATGAGGGCAGACACCAATTATGCTTCATCCAACCATGCAGCTGGATTGTGACAACATGACAAAACTTAAAAGCATGGCCGTTTCATGTGCCGCTTCTCTGTGCACTTAAAAGTACATAATCCTTTGTAGAAAGCCTTCCTGTAAAAACTCATCACATCAAAATGTGCACTTATGTCTTACAGGCTTATGTAACTGTGAGTGCTGTAATCTGATTCCTAAATATAGCTCTGTGTACATACAGTATTAAAATGTATAAGGCCCGCAGAACGGGGCTAATATACACAAATAAACACCAGCACATGATACACCACAGTAGATTATTGACCAGGACTCTGTTTTCTCTTGGCTTTGCTTTGCCTAGTGTAGTTCGGGACAAAAATATACATACATACATTTTTGTATATGTAAACAATTTATGAACTGCTGTAAATACATCAGACATGTCTATGAAGTACCTCAGACAATAAAGTGTAAGGTGCAGATGTTGCATTTTCTTTCTGCATAAATATATGTTTATATGGTGAGGATATATAACTATGTAAAATGAAAAGCACAAAGTAACGTCTTAGAAATCCACCACTGTCAGTCAGCCGACTGAAAGACGTATTTCTATTGTTTCTGAGGATCAAGGGCAGATTACATGAAGAAGTCCGAACCAATCATAATCATAATCATAATGGGGTTTATTACCAAGTAGTTTTCACATACAATGACTTTGCCTTGGTGTTTGGAGTCTACAATAAACACATTAAGAGGAAATAAAAAAATAAAGTAAGTACTTAATAGAGTACTTCAACAGTCAAGGACAGAAATATAGAAAGAATTACCATAACAATATGAAAATACTAGTACAACAAGTACTACAACCTACTACTACTACAACCAAATATAGTCTATACCGACGACGTTTCATTTCCAGGATTGTTTAGGTGCCAATGGATGTCCTTCATTTTCGGCCGGCTATCCGCCACCTTCCTCTTTCTTTGTGTTGGCGTTCTAAACTCCGGTGGATTTCTGAGGACTATGGTTAACTGCTCCTCAGATCTCTGCAGGGTAAATCCAGACAGCTAGCTAAACTATCTGTCCAATCTGAGTTTTCTGTTGCACAACCAAAACAACTTTTCAACGTACACGTTCCACCAAAACAAGTTCCTTCCCGTTGCAGCGGCACCATTGCTCCGTCCGGTGCTTAGTGCCGCCCAAGATAATTATAATTGGTCAAAAGAAATGCCAATAAACCAGAGCATGTTTTTTCTCCTATCCCAGAATGCTGTGTGAACCAAGGTTATTATAGTTGCCTATTTTTCATTAGTTTTAATTTTTATTTCGTTTTGACTTTTTGTTTTCAAATTCAGTTTAGTTTCCCTTACCCCCACCAATAAATCTCTGGAAGAAACTTGGTACCGTAATTCGGCAGTATATTTGGAATAATAAACAACCTAGGCTTTAATACTCTACTCTGCAACGTACCACAAACACGGGAGGCCTGGCCCTCCCCAACATTAAAGTGTACCACAGAGCCTTTCAGCTACGGGCCTCAGAGTGTGGATGGACCCCTCATCTACAGTTCCATGGAGAGAAATAGAGCAAAGCCTCACTGGAAGTCTAAGACTACAAGACCTTACCTTTGCAGGTGTGTGCCCAAAAAAGTGTATGCTAGCCTATGGCCCTATTATCACCAACACATTGATCAACTTTAAACAGGTGGAGGAGCACCTACACTACACCAATAAGTGGCATTTCAATACCCCAATATGGCACAATGCACACCTAATGTCTGGTAACAAACCCTTTGCTTGTAACGAGTGGAGTGATAGAGGTATTTATACTTCAGACCAGCTATTCACTGAGAAAGGTATGTTAAGTTTTGAAGACCTGAGAGCTAGCATTGAGGTCCCCAGGACATCCTTCTTCTTTCATCTTCACTTAAGGTCAGCCCTAAAATGTTATGGAGTGCCATAGGGAAACAGTCTTGAGGTGCTTCCAGTCATTAAATGGTTCGTTGAATTTCCTGCGAGAGGATTAGTGTCCAAGATTTATGCTAAACTGATGCAAGTATCCATAGGAGAACTCCCGATAGTAAAGAAATGGGAGTGAGAGCTGAGCCCTGAGGGGAGCGTAATTAATTGGGAGACAGTTTGAGACAACATTTTCCACTGTTCCAAGAACCCAAATCACCATTATATCCATTTCAACATATGTCATAGGACATATTGGACTCCCCAGAACAGATACGTCTCTAAAGTCATTCCCACTCTCTATTGTACATTCTGTCAACCTGAACAAACTTCCCTGTATATGGTCTGGGAGTGTGAACAGGTGCATGCGTTCTGGAAGAAAACATCAATAATATCTGATGTGATAGGATGTCGAATCCCTACTGACCCGATTGTTTTGTTACTTAATGATGACTCTAAATTACACCTGCTTGGGAGACAGAGGAAGCTTTGGCTAGCTGGCTCAACTGCAACCAAGAAAATGATAGCGCAACGCGTATTTTCTAGACATAGTTATGCTTGAGCTCTCTACAGCAAGGATTAACAAAGCTGAATCATCAACTATCAACCTATGGAAAAATCAGCACAAATATCAGACCTAATGACCTCAGCGTCACAAGAATTAAGGGAGAGTGACTAGGCAAGGTGTGATTTGTTTGTTTATTTGTTTGTTTTATTTTCCTCGAGACCGCCGAGGGTGGGAGAGGGTTTTTGTTCTTGTTCAGTTTGTGTTTCTCTGTTCTGTATGTATGCATATTAAAAAATAAACAATAAAACATTGATCTAAAAATTCTGTTTAGTTTTAATTAGTTTTTAAAGCGGGTTTGCTAGTATAGTTTATTTTGAATTTTTTTGAAAATGCTTAGTTTTAGTTTAGTTTTAGTTTAGTTTTTATTAGTTTTAGTGTTAGTTTTAGTCTTTTTTTGTAATATGGGTTATTTGTCAGGGGCAAGATTCAAAAAGGTCAGAAAAAGTATTGTGTAATAATAACTCCACAAAAACAGCATACAATTTTAGAAATATGTATTCACAATGTATTCAACAATAACACCAGTACATACAATGTATATATGATGAGCACAAATATGTAAACAGTCTACACAAGACGCCACAGTAAGTGCAAAATGTGTAAGTGACGTGTTCCAGGAAAAAACCTAAATAGCCAACAGACTAAAGAAGACATCAACAGCTGTTTTGAACTTTGGTCGAGTAAAGTGGCGAACTTTTTGAAGTCAATCGACTCACACAGTTGTGTAGACATCCCAGTATCAATCCACATATTAACCCACGCTTCCTCCCGCTTTTGGTGTTCCTGCGTATGTATTGCTCTATAAAAGACATTGACAAGACGAAAACTAAGGACATTTACTTGATAATTTAATTTAGTTTTGCAAACAGACATTACAGTTTTAGTTAGTTATCGTTTTTTTGTAATTCCTCGTTTTTATTTTTATTTCAGTTTAGGACAATGTTTTATTTTATTAATTAATTATGAATTAATTATTATTTCATTTGTTTTCGTTAATGATTATAACCTTGGTGTGAACTAGCCAGACCTTCCTCCACAGCCCTTTTGATCTTTATTGGTCATGTGATGTGCACGGCAATAACCAAAGTACTCAGTGGCAATGAACATCTTAGGCCTACAGAGGTGTAACGGTTACACAATACAAAGATAAAATGACAGTTTAAAGGTAAAGTGACATGTGAGAGCTCAAAGGTATAAGCTGTCCCTGAGCCTGGTGGAGCAGGACCAGATGCTGCGCTACCGGCTGCCACACAGCAGCAGGCAGGACAGTTTGTGGCTGGGCTTCAAAGTCTCCTACAGTATGTGTGTGTCTGTGTTTGTTTGTGAGAGAGTGAGCGTCATGCACACTTCACCTGTCTGTGATCTGACACCAACCCACGTACACGTGTCTGTTAATCAGTCTGGATTAAAACTTCAGTTAAATACTTATGTGAATTCAAGGGTGTTTTAAACCATCAACATTCAGCTATCCTGTTTTGTTTCCTCTTAAATATCTCATTCCACATCATCTTACCATCATATATATTCAGTATTAGCTTAGTTTCAACTCTCCATTGAAGCTATAGGCCTAATGTTTACACCAGTGATTGATGCATAGAATGTATAAGTGAAGCAAAAACATCCTGGCCGCCCCCTGCAAACCACCCTGTTAGCGGATGGGACAACTAAAATGTCGAAGTACACGTCAAATACATTTTTCACAAAGATGGTCTCTGTCACCTTAGGTAGTTCTTATCATGCTGATGTGCTGATGTTGGTTAAAGTATTATTTTTTGTGATAAGTTTTGTTTTTATTAGTTATGTGATGACCAGGATTAAACGTCATAATTGACAACTGTGATTAACTCGCGATTGTTCGAGCCAACCCGTTGTCATTCCGAACTCGTAAAATAAGGATGTTTGGACAGTGGCTGTCAGCGTCTGATGCAACGAAAAAGGCGTCTTTCAGCGTGTTTGTGTGAGAGCAGCAGTTAGATAGGATTTAGCGAGTAGTATGTAAGGGCGAATTTCCGCGTAAGGAGGTTGGTTTGGGTTGTGGATGGGTCAAACACAGGACTTTCACCCAGGAGAGCAGGGTTTGCGTCCTGCTTGTCATGCTTGCTATAGTAATTTTTTTCTTTCCTCCTGCGTGTCACAGAACCGTACGCCCACCCATGATCTTTTCCTTAACATAACTGCGTCAAAAGGGACGGCAATAGTCTCGACCAAGCGCGTTTACTTAAAGCGCTAAAGGAGACTTTTAGTGTCAATAAGAACGACAAAAGCACCTGACCAAGCGTCCATATTTTACGAGATGGGTGTGAGAACGTGTTGTTCAAGCAGGAGTATGGGCGGGACATCAATACCGCAGCTCTACCGCCCAATCACTACTGCGATGACTCTGGCTCCAAAATTACAAGATTGGCTTCACTTTTGTCCAGTGGGAGGAGGTAGAGACATGTTGTGTTTTGTTTTGACTGTCTATGGTTTAAACTAAGTGGCAAGCATAATCCAAACTTAAAGAATTAAAAACAAACTCTGCTGTTCTGTGGCTTAATAATAAATAATAAATGAAATAAAGGTTAGTTGCACAGTATGATTTTGTAATGACACAAACACCAGTAGTTTAGTGGGGTAAAAGAGATTTTAACACTAATTGTATGCCTTTATTGATAGCTAACAGTAGAGAGATGGCAGGAAAGACCAATGGAGAATGACATGCAACAAAGATGGGATCTGGGGACCTTGTGGTTCTTGGCTGACGTCTTAAAGGAATACATTTTGCAAAGTACGTGTATTTGCTCTCTAGCTGAGAGTTAGATGAGCTGATACCAATGTCATATTTGCACAGTAAATATATAAAGCTACCACAAGCAGCTGGCTAACTTAGCTAAGCACAAGTACTGGAAACAGGGTGAAGCAGCTAGCCTGGGTCTGTCCAACGTTACCAAAGTCTGCCTACTGCTAATGCTAATGCTGCCTAATGCTTACTGTTGGGGCAAAGAAATAGTCTGATACATAACAGCCAGTAAAAGGCAAAATTGTTGTTTTTACTCTAGGCTAGCACTGCCAGTCTTTTGTGCTGAGCTAAGTTAGCTGGCTACTGGTAGCACCTTTATATTTTTGGTACATATTTGAGACTGGTAATAATCGTCTGATCCAACTCTTGTCAAGTAAGCATATTTTCCAAAATGTCGTACCTTTAGGCCACCAGAGCGTCCCAGTAATGTTTACACAGGCATCTTTTTTTTCTTTTTTTCTCTATGCAGTTCATTATCTTTAACATCATCAAAAGATGAGTCGGACACAACAATACTGAATAAAAGAAACCAAGGTTAATTGTTGGGTGTAGAGATTGGTAGGTATTATTAGATTCATAATCAGTGTTGTAGCTGGACACTGTTGGCCTGCCGAGGATCTGAAGCATGCAGGCGGTGGGCGTAAGGTCTACTGCTAATCCTCCTGCCTGCTGCTGCAAATCTTCTGTGGAACGCGGCGACGACAGACGGCAGCATGTGTTCCACAGCAGTCAGAGAGAGAGTAGAATTATACGAGCTGTGTTCATTGAACACTGCAGGAAAAGGTCATTTATGTTGCGTACAGTCTGTACCATATTTTACATTAGCTAACAGTGAAAAGTTGGAGTGAAAACTGAGATAAATGGATTTTTCCTATTTCCATTTTTTCCTTAAATATGAAAGAGCCAGTGGTGGAAGAAGTATTCAGACACTTTACTTACTACTTAAGTAAAAGTACTAATACCACACTGTAAAAATACTCTGTTACAGAAAAAAGTCCTGCATTGAAATTGTGACTTAAGTAAAAGTGTGTAAGTATTATCACGAAAATGTGCTTAAAGTTACTACATGTGTTTTGTGTGAAACAGTCTTAATTTCTAAAGTAACTAGTAACTAAAGTTGTCAGATAAATGTAGTGGAGTAAAAAGTACAATATCGCTCCCTGAAATGTAGCGGAGTAGAAGTAGAAAGTGGCATTAGGAGAAAAGACTCAAGTAAAGTACAAGTACCTCACATTTGTACTTA
Source organism: Sander vitreus (assembly GCF_031162955.1). Taxonomy (NCBI): domain Eukaryota; kingdom Metazoa; phylum Chordata; class Actinopteri; order Perciformes; family Percidae; genus Sander; species Sander vitreus. Next base: position 27,301,307 of record NC_135858.1, read on the forward strand.
ATTATAGTACTTAGGTAAATGTACATTCTACCACTGAAAATAATAAAATATCCCTGTGTTTCTGGGAGAATGGGTCATGTTGAGCTGGTTGGATTGACACAAACGCACAGCAGAAAACTCCACAAAGCATAGTTGTTCTAAATTGCAGACACACTAGTGCTGATTTTGCTCATCTGCAGGAGACGCGTGAAGCAACAGAGATCATTGATAATACTGCTGGATATAAAGAAAGTTAGTTAGCTATGTTTCCTCAGCTGCAGCACTAGTGATGCGAAGTTATTCATCAGTTGGCTCGTCATGATGTGTGACAAGTGTGGCGAAAAACAAGAACTTATAATACACTCATTCCTCTAATCTAATATACTTGATCCCTTTTTCTGATATAGTAATAAGTCATGTGTTATTCATCTAATTACTTCAAGGACACCTATTTATATCTGAGGCCAAAGACAGTGATGACAATTCTGACATCTGCAGGGCAGCATGCACGTTCAGCAGTGCAGTCTGACAGCAGGTAAGGATTTTCTAAAACCGTGGTTCACAAGATCTTATCGTAGGCTGTATCTGAATGTCTCTATTGTGAGCTGTAAAGATAAGATAAAGATAAAGATAATCAACCAAAATAGTGGCTGATGTTTCCTTCTCAGTTTTTTTTTTATATTTCAAAGCAGTGGCAGCGTTAGAGAGAACAACAACCTCACTTCCTCAATATACAATTACTTTATTTGCATTTTTATGACTTAAATGTGCCGTATGGGAAATTCCACAGATATGCAGAGGGCTATAAAAGCAACAATAAAAGCCGGTATGAAACACTGTATCAATACCGAGATCCTGGTCATGTCACCTAAACAAATGTTACCGTGGTTTACAGTGGTGCTAATGGGATCATATCATTTTAGTGAATCACATGATCCCAGACTAGGAGGCAGTTCACTGAGGAGTGATGGTTAAAGTCTGTGATTACGGAAACGTAGTTGTAGTATGCAGTGTCCTGATTGGTGGAAAACACTTGCAGGAAGAAAGGCCTGTTGTCAGGTCAGCTTTAATGAAGAATGGACCGATAAGTAGGCTACGCATTTGTTTTGTGGCCTGCGGGCTGCCAGTTGGCAATCGCTGGAGTAGGGTATCTACATGTACCTACATACGTACCAGCGGCATAGATTTAACACAGAACCATAAATCACGCCTAACTCCTGAATGTTCTGGTAGTTTTTCATGACAGTCAGGTTCACACTAATTTCATAATTTGACCACGCTTGATGCTCGACAGGTGTTTCATTTTATTGAACTGAGCTTTGGTGGATGCCCATCTAGATCAGCCCACCTTGCCTCCACCCACGCTTCCTACGGATTGTCAGTGACCCCAAATCTGAGCTTCAAAGCATTCCTTAAAGTACTAATATTATGCTTTTTGGCTTTTCCCCCTTTCCTTTATTGTGTTATATATCTTTTTGTGCACGTTATAGGTTTACAAAGTGAAAAAGCCCAATGTCCACCCCAAAGGGACTTACCATCTCCAACAGAAAACACTGTTCACAAACTGCTCCAAACAGCTCTATTGTAGTCCAGCCTTTACTTCCGTGACGAACGTGCGTCACTTTCTAACACATGTTATAATGCTTGCCTTGCTGCTAGCATAGCATGCCCTCATACTCTGCTTCTTAATGGCTAGTAGTCCTTATGTAGGTACTGCGCGTGTGCGACTCCCAACAAAGATGGTACAGAAGTGAGATGCCTCACTCTGTAGCTAAAACAGAGAGCTCAACACACAGGATGAAAAGAGGAGCTGCAGCAATGTGTAATACAACAAAAATATGGTGTTTTTTGAAAATGAAACCACATAGACCTTTTCTGGTACAACCTCTTAATACAATTATGAAACTGAAAATGAGCATAATGTGAGTACTTTAAGAAGTTTTTGAGTGACATCACAAATACTACACCCTTGTCTTTGTACACAGACTGCATGTAATGTAGGGCTGTACCCAACTCAGAATTTAGTCAGTTGAATCGGGGCTGTTCAGTACAAATATTTGACTATTGGTTCTGTGGTGTAAGCCAGTTTTCTTTAAGAGTGCAGCTTTTTAGACGGCTTTATGGCATGTAAAGACAACGGCCAGATGCACAGACCACCGTCTCTCTCTCCTCTATTAAACTGACTTAGTGTTAGTATAAACACATCACAAGCAGTGGTGGAATTACTAAGACCAAGTACTTTACTTGAGTCTTTTCTTTTCATGCCACTCTCTTCTTCTACTCGCTACATTTCAGTGAGAAATATTGTACATTTTACTCACTACATGAATCTTTTGTAACTGGTTTTAGTTACTAGTTACTTTACAAATAAGGATTTTTGCATATAAAACACATGTAGTATGTTATTACATTTTATTATTATTATTATTATTATTATTATTATTATATTAAATTAAATTACCCAACAATATAAGGGCCTACAAGTCCAGCTGAAATGATTAGCTGACTAAACACTTAGTTAATGACAGAACTGTTTGGATCGTTTCCAGTTTCTAAAATGTGAGGATTTTTCTGCATTGAGTACTTTTACTTTTAATACTTCATTTTCCTGATGATACTTACATACTTTTACCTAAGTAACATTTTCAATGCAAGACTTTTCCTTGTAACAGTGTGGTATTAGTACTTTTACTTAAGTAAAGGATCTAAATACTTTTTCCACCACTGATCATAATTCCCTTTTTTCATACGAACTATCAAGAAATGCTTCATTGAACTGCCAAACAACTGTTAAGTTCCTCATGAGAGATTGTCCATTGTATGAAGTTGCATTAGAAAAAAAGCTCTAGTTCACGTGTCAAACTCAAGGCCCGCAGGCCGAACCCGGCCCCTCCCAAATTTTTATCCGGCCCGCATATCCATTTAGGTTCACAATAACTTAATAACCAAATCTGACAAACTGCAATCACGCGACACTCAAAACAACCATAGCATTTTCATATCCAGGCTGTGAAACAGGTTGTTGTGATTCAGCTGTGCAGTAGCCTGCTTTTATAAATGTAATCATTGTTTTGCTTGACTTGCTAAACTCTTTGATGGCTAAGGAACTTTTTTTGCTGGCGTTTTTAAGGTTTTTTGTCGACCAAACTGTAAGTAAGAAGACTATATGAGACATGCAATAATACAGTGAAAGATATTTTACTTTTTTTTGTTCAAATAAAAGCATTTCAATGAACGTTAAATGTCTCGCCCTTGATGTGATTCTCATTTTCCAGTGTGGCCCTAAGTGACATTGAGTTTGACCCCCCCTGCTCTAATTCATGTGGCGAAAATAGATCGAAATAAAATAAGATATCTAGTCAATTCTTATCAGGAGTATAGATAAAAATAATCTTTACCTGAGGACTGCATTGTGGGAACAGACAACCATGTGTCATTATGTTTTTTCTTTTTTTCTTAACAGGTCTCCGCACTACAAAAAACTCCTGCTCTGAGTCACGTGAGAGCAAATTCAACATGGAATTCATCCCTTTAAAAAGATGACGTGAGAACCTTAACACTTGTGTTTTCCTCTGGGCAAATTTGACCCGTTTTCAATGTTTTTTGTATATGAGAAGTATTGGTTTCTTTCAACCAAATTGCCCAAAAATAACATGGATTCATGGATGCTCTTCGCAGGTAAAATTAATGATTGCTTTCATTGAACTTTGGGTGTTTTATCCACTTTTATAGCATTTGAAAAAAATGTCATCAAATGGTTTCAAAACAGTATCCTGACTAAATTTTGACATGTCTGTGATCCACTCAACACCCTCTGATATTAACTATAAGTCAAAATAGTTTATAATTGCTGCTTGTTTTAAAGGTACAATATGTAACTTTTCTGCATTAAAGTCGCCCGTCAGTGGCGTCATATAACCTTTCACCATCTAGTTACTTGTAACGGGCACCCAGATGCTACGTTCGAGAGTAGTTGTAAATCATATAATGTCACAGAAAATAATACTGGTAACGCTGTTTTTTCTGCCAAAAGGCATCATTTTGTGATTAATTACATGCCACTTTGCAACACAGTAATACAGCAGAAACCTTATTTATTGATACAAATCAATATTAATCCAGCTTAACGTTATGACAATGTATAGCGGTAGTGGCTTAAAAAGCCTCCACCTTGGAGCAGGTGGTGAAGAGCCCATGTGTTAAGAGTGTTAAGAATGAGAAAAGAAGTGGAATAGATAATTAGGTAAAAAGGTGGCTTGTGTTTTTGTGTGTCACTAATGCTACACTCTTGTGTATCCATTAGGTGTGTGTGTGTGTGTGTGTGTGTGTGTGTGTGTGTGTGTGTGTGTGTGTGTGTGTGTCAGAAAGTGAGGGCAGTAATACTCCTTTTGAGGGCGTTAATAATGTGCCAGATAAGCTAAACATATAGAGTGCAAGGTGTGTGTGTGTGTGTGTGTGTGTGTGTGTGTGTGTGTGTGTGTGTGTGTGTGTGTGTGTGTGTGTGTGTGTGTGTGTATATGCCCTATGTTAATGTGGGTGTGATAGTGTCCTTGCAAAGGTGCAGTAATGCTGCACACAGTGTTGGTGTTCAAATGATAAGGAAGGCTGTGTTTGTGTGTGCATGTACAGTATGTATGATTACGACTATAATAACAACTATAAATAGTAAACTATGAACAAAGAGTCAGATGTTATCACCCCCACTTCTTGCTTGTTTCCTTCAGAAATGTCACACATACTTCTAACTTAATGGGCTGGATCTTACAGTAGCTGATTGGTCAGAAAGTTGACTCTGTTTACTATGCCTTAGTTGAGCAACTGTTTTCAAGATGACTTTCCACTGTGGATTAGACCTCTGTTTGTTGTGTTGGAAATGTTTTTGAGTTGTCTTGTTTGATTAAGTCACGAGGTCCGACTTGCATGGGCTGCTTTATGGCACAGAGCTTTTCAGTGTTGCGCGTGAGAGCGTTTCAGTAGCGTTTATGAGAGCTATCAGTAGTGTTTATCAGAGCTATCAGTAGCGTTCATGAGAGCGTTTCAGAGTGTTGAGGAATTCAGCTGTGTGTGTGTGTGTGTGTGTGTGTGTGTGTGTGGTTTCAGTATATAGTATGTGAGAGTATAATTTTTCACTAGTGTGTATGAAAGCATTTCACTAGAGTGTGTGAGAGCATTTCACTTGTATGTCTGTGAGGTAATTGTGAATAATGTCCCAGATGGCCCCTCATATTTTCTGTGCCCTTCTTTTCACTCATGGATGCAAACTGGTGATTAGCAGGCATTTCTGCATGGCAAACTGTGGGAGTAGAAATCAGGCTTGCGCACGTAAATCCAGTTGAATATTGATTAAGATTACAATTACCTTACATGACAGCTGGATCGATCGCGGGATCCCATCACACCAAAATCCATCTTGTCAGGCTTCCAAGTAATGTGTTTGTGTCCGAACTAATCAGCTTCTAGTTAGAAGCTACTGGGAGATGCGGCCATGTGTGTGACGGCCGTGACTGTTACCATGCATTCACGGACATTGGAAAAACATTTTTCCCAGTGAAAACGTCATCATTCACGTCACTTCATGTGGGAATCAGAGGTGGGAAACTCGGGCTAGATTTTGCTAACAGAGTCTCCCAGTTGGTGACGCATTGTTGACAACTGATGTAGGCGACTTTAATTCACTGAAAATATTTCAATGACAATAAACAGTTTATTGTGGACAAACGCCTCTGCCAAGAAACATACACAGACATAACATGTTTCAAATTATTCATAAATAGGCCTATGTATAAAAAAAGAACACCTTATCCGTGTCCTTTCCCGTCCGTTGTCCTGAAGATAACACAAACAAACACCTGTCGATGTGCTGTTTGTATGCTTGCATAAGAAAACAGCGGCAAATCTTTTGTTATTGTGGTCTCCATGTTTTCACACACCTGATGCTCTAGGCTACGCCCAACAGTTGGTGGCAGTTATGCAACAAGTTGTTATGCCAAACACCAATATAACAGAAGAAGAACACGCATCTCGATCGATCCCGACTATGTGAACGCTGGCAGTCGGAAAAACAACATAATCACGGGGGCGGTCCCTGATATTCCCAGGTGGCATGAACGCAGCATTAGTTCAAAACATTGCATTTATATAACGACTACTCAAAGCGCACCACACACACACACAGTACGCTAATGATAGCAGCATGATTACTTTGTCAACAACGGAGGTGCTGTTTGAGGTGCTGGGGAGAAGTTATAGATAAAGGAGAACTTCATAGTTTTGCTGTATTTTCAAGATGAGTCATGTACTGTACGTAAATTGTCCACACTATGATTTAAGATAGAGATTTTGCTTTAAACAGTAAATGTTTTTTATTAGAATGTGTGTCTTGGTGGCCATTTTGACATCATTGTCCGATTCAGGACTAGAGAGGAGAAGTATGTGAGAAGTACCAGTTTGCATCACATGACAGTGGTGTTTGTGTCAGCTTCCTCCGTTTTGCCCAGATGTGTACTTCCTGGTTTCAATAACTGAGTGTAAAATATGAGGATGTAGTTTAGTTTTCCTAATTATCGTTGCTTTCCACACACTATAGGAACAACACGTAAATGTCTCATTGCATTTAGTCGTGAATCACATTTTTAACATCTGTTAAGATTTGAAAAATCTTTTACAGTAGTGTGGGCCAGGCATTACCAATTTCTGTCCACTCAAAGAACTACTGAGTCATGTAACATTGGTTAACAAGTCAATAAGCAGCATTAGCTTAAATGACCCGGATATCTACACATCATTACCATTAAGGTTCAGACAAACGAAAATGCATCATCATGCTGTTTCATTAGGACAATCCATCAATCCGACGGCTCCTTTCCAGGTAAGACTCAGCCTCTCTGCGGGCTGTTCCAAAGTCAGGACTGTAAACAGGAAATGATTGCTCCTTCGCCAGCAGGAGTCTTTGACACTATACAGTCAGAGGTATTCGTTGAGGAGATCAGGGTGCCCTCACACTGACACAAATCAGAATTAGAGGCAGTGTTTCTGACTGGGCTTGAGTGGAAAACAAACTGCTGATTTCAGACGCGATGCACAATGGAATAACCTGTCAATCAACCCATAGTATCAGTAGATCGGTGCTGTTTGGACAGCAACCAAAATAATGAGTATAATAATCGTTTTGTACTGTATGCCTTTGTACAGTTATGGTTACACTCTAACTCTTTCCTAACCTCTCTACACTATTTTGGAATGTAATTCATTTGCCAAAAAAGGGACAAACTCACAATAAACAAAAACATTAAGATACATTTAATTGATAAGCATGATTTATTTTTTCTAGAGTGAATTATTTTGGTCAGTATAATCGTGTTGAGAACATCTGATACTGTGACTGCCTTACTCGAAAGCGCCACTAGTGTTCAAAAACGTCAACAGGGTGCTTTTCCATGATGATGTTTGTCCAAGGGCTCAAACCTGAGACAAACCTTCTAGCCCAGATCCATCTCACCTTCACAATGTTGGCTGGCCTAACCAAAACAATAACGAACTACAGTATAAAAGCACAGCACAAAAAAAACACTGCATCAAAACACTGAGAATATTTCATAAGTCAGGGTGGGGCGTAGGGTTCAATGATCAACGAGTTTCTGTTAGCCTGCTGTTGTTATTGTTATGAGTCAAATTTCTGTGTAAGTATCTGTCTCTCTCTCTCTCTCTCTCTCTCTCTCTCTCTCTCTCTCTCTCTCTATCCCCTGGGGAAAGGGATGGTAAAAGGAAGTTTTTTCTCACTGCTTTCGCACCAAATCCTTGCTCTTGGGAAGAATTGTTGGGTCTCTGTAGAGTGTGGTCTAGAACCTACTGTGAAGTGTCCTGAGATAACTCCTGTTATGATTTGACACTATAAATAAAATTGAATTAAATGCCACAAAAAATAAGCTGCAGAGCTTCTGGCCCTCCATGCGTGATAATGAAAGTTTTGATGTAGCACGAAAAGGTCAGCATATTATGTAATCTGTATGTGTTTGAATGTGCTTCTATTTTCAGTTTGGCTCCAAGCACACATGGACAGCTCATGGTGCTCTGCTCCTCTGTCCTTAGTTTTGCGATTTTCTTCTCTGATTGTCACTTTCAGATTGTCCTTCTTCTGTTTCCCACATGGTCAAAACAACACAATTGTTCCACCTCTGTTCAGAGGTGATTAGTTTCATTTCCTTATTTCACTTCTTGTTTTTTATTCCTGCTCCCTGTTTGTGTTCTCTAATTCTGATTATTTTCACCTTTCTGTCTTCATGTGGTCATAGTGAAAGTGGCTTTAACTGTGTGTGTGTGTGTGTGTGTGTGTGTGTGTGTGTGTGTGTGTGTGTGTGTGTGTGCGTGCACTTCTCATCGACAATGAATCTTCGATAAAATAAATGTAATGCAAAACATCCTTGAAAAATGGTATGCTTAAGACTTAAGTAAAGTGGGTGCAAAAAAAGTGTCAAAATGCCGATCAGTAAAACCGACCATGTAAGAAAACAAAAAACTAGATTACTTTTACAGACTCTCATGCCACCCCCCTATACTCTTATTTAGAGTGTAATCCATTTGCTAAAAAAAAAAAAAACAAATTGCACAATTAACAAAGTTAAAGATACATTTGACTGATAATTATTATTGTTGTTTACATTTTTTATTTCCTACAGATGTTTATATATATATATATATATATACACAACCGGTAAAAAGTTTGGGGTTCACTTAGAAATTTCCATTCCACTCCATTAGAGACAGAATACCATCTGAGATCAGTTGCATTGTTTTTTTAATCAGGGCAGCAGTTTTCAGATGACATTATGTGCTTACATAATTGTAAAAGGGTTCTCAACTGTTGTAGAAACAAGTGGCTGATCTTTAATGCAATATTTACATTGGCCATTATCAGCAACCATTCATCCAATGTTCCAAAGGCCCGTTCTGTTTACTAATCTGATATCATTTTAAAAGGCTAACTGAGAAAACATTGGAGAACCCTTTTGCAATTATGTAAACACGTAATGTCATCAGAAAACTGCTGCCCTGGTTAAAAAAAAAACAATGTAACTGATCTCAGCTGGTATTCTGTCTATAATGGAAATTTCTAAGTTACCCCAAACTTTTGACCGGTATATACTGTGTGTATATATATATATATATATATATATATATATATATATATATATATATATATATATATATATATATATATGATAATATCGTTACTGTGAAGTATTTTGCCCATGATAATTGTGTAGTGAAAATCTGATATTCCTAAACCCTGCTAGGATGTTAAGGATTAACCTTTTAAAGCACCCATATTATGCTCATTTTCAGGTTCATAATTGTATTTTAAGGTTGTACCAGAATAGGTTTACAAAAAACACCATATTTTTGCTGTACTGCACAGCTCTCTCTCACTGCTGCAGATCCTCTTTTCAGCTGGTCTCTGTTTTAGCTACAGAGTGAGACCTCTTTTCTTCTTCTTCTTCTGTACTATCTTTGATTGCACTCGCACATGCGCAGTAGCTCAGATGTAGATCATGTCAGCTAGCTAGCTCCATAGACAGTAAAATAAAGGCTGTTTCTCCAACTTCGGTCAGCTACAAGGCAGGATTAGCTGGGAGACTTCTAAATGAGGGCGCACATGTAGTTCTTTTGTAGATTATGGTGAACTTGTGTGTGTTGTCGCAGTGCTTTGCTATTGAGAACGAGGTAGCATGCTAGCATTAGCATCAGCATTAGCATATGCGTTAGCATGCTAACGCTAACGCTACGAGCTAACGGTTGCGGTTAGCCAGCTCGTTTCGGCTTGTGACGTCACCGCTTTTGAACAGCTCACCCAGAGACTGAAGGCAGGACACATTCAGAAACCGTATCTCACTCAAAACAGCATGGATGGATTTTTTACAAAAAAAAAAGTAATTGCATTTTTTTTATTGCATGATCAAAGTAAAATAGGCTATGCAATCTATTTCTTAAACCCCCGGTTCCAGGAAAGTGACTGCATGTGTCCACCACAATGCACGCAACATCGCCATTCTTATCTATGAAATGTGCTATATGAATAAAGTTGAATTGAATTAAATTAGCCTTGGGCCTTGAGATGCCTCCAGCAGAATTATTCACCATTCCATTGTCTCCGAACGTATTCAAGTTTGTCAAATACTTGAGTCTTGAGATGTAATGTCACATAAAGCTCAGCTGTCAAGACAACACATTCCAAAACGTAATGGCCTTGTTTTGATGTTCAGCATTGTTCTATAGTCACATGTATTTACTTTCAGCATCACACATAGCTGGTTGTTAAACTTAAGTGACTTTTGCTTTAAGTTAAAGGTGCAGTAGGCGATGCTGCGCTAAGATTGTATGTTGATATTTGAATTCAACTGCCAAACAAATACAACTCCCCCCTTCAGAAGCTCCGTCCCCCCAGATTCAGGGACAGATAACTACTGGCCGGCCGTCACATTTACACGCTGCCTCCCCCCTCCTCCCCTACCATCTACTGTCACCACCTGTTGCTGATTGGCTGAAATAGTGTTGTTTGGCACGTGCACTCCTTTCTGTTTGTTTTCCATTCACACATCCAGGGCTGTGTATTAACACCGGATTTCTTTTTTTTAGAAAATAGAGAGCTGGGTGACCGTGAGGAGATATTCGCTGAATTTGACAAAAGTGTAATGGATTAACATCACTTACTATACTATACCTTTAAGTACCCATTTTCTTTGTAAGAAGCATTTAGCTCATTGGCAGAGTGATCTTTGCTGACATGTTTGTCTATACTGATTTAGGTGTAGCGTTCTTACGCCGTCCTGTTGTTTGTGTCCATTTGGAAAATTAACAAATGCCTGCTACTTGAAAAGTTAACATCAGTGTCCTTTGTTTTAGATTAAAATCTCCAGTTCAGTTCTCTTAAATGTCTTTCACTACTTTTGAAGTGTAAAAGCGTGGATCTTAAAGGCTGTAAAGTGACATTCCTGTCCTAGTCCAGATCACTCTTCATCTTAAGGGGGAGTTTAGGTATTTCCCCCAAAAAGATCCTGCCATCATCGGCATACATAGGTTAAATATCCAGCTGCATGACGTCCTGCATGACGTAACTGAGTCCTGTCTCACCACTCTGTCTGTAATAGAGGACAGTGTGAGGTAAGCAGACGCTTATCTTACAGTCACACTGTAATATTTACAATACAGTGAGTAACCAGATAAGCTGCCAGACGGCTTCTGATCTGCTAATTCTTAAAGTAGGCTCAAATCACAGGGGAAACGCAGCACATACAAGAGTATAAATGTCAGAGCATGCTTAGCTGCCAGGGTTAAAGGTTTGAGTGAGAACACCGCAGAAAATGTACACACTCATAGTTAGGGTTGGGTACCGAAACCCGGTTCCACTATGGAACCGGTTCCTACGCAAACTGTAGTATTCGGACCGGATTAGAACGCAAATTTCGGTTCCGACAGAAATATTTTCCCTCTGTTGCTCCGGACAGCGGCAGACTCTTTTTTCTTTCTCCCTTTTCCGGCGAGTGTCCGCCCTAGTCTATGACATGCACTCTACTATCACTGCTGATAGACGGCTTTTTGTGCACGCTCCGAAACGGACGTAAAAATATCACGCTATCATAAATGTAGGCTACTTTTAAAATGCCATATTTTCCCTCTGGGCTCACCGAAACGGATGTAAAAGCATATTAACCATTCACTGCACGTGATCGCTAGTAAACATATTACACTTGCTCTGCTAGTCTAACGTTCAGGACAAGACCCTGTAGCCTGGTGGTGGGGGAAGCGGGACAGCCTCCCCAAATTGTCTGCCCTTTCAAACTCATACCTGTGTGTACAGGCCTCTTGGACACCATCTCAGAGTTTTCTCCTGTGCAGGACATGCCATAAGTCAGGACAGGTGTAGTATCTTACCAGAGAAGGCAAATGTGGTACTTTTTCTGCAAAAGAACTGCTAAAGTTTGAAGCTGGTTGGCATACCAACTCAACATTTATTTTGTTGTTACTTGTTAATAGTGTAACTGTTATTTGTTAAATTAGTGTAGTTGTGTGTTAGGTGACTTAGGTTTACTTATTATATATTTAAGTCCTTTAAAACATTAATATATTGTTACATTTAAATAATTTTCAATTTAAAAAAAACTCCATAAAAGAGCATTTCTTTGATGTCATTTTTCAGTTTTTCACGAATCGGTTTAGGAATCGGTTAGGAATCGGAATTGTTTTAAAAGTACCGGTTCGGCATGGGAATCGTAAAAATCTAAACGGTACCCAACCCTAAGTATGAAAGACCAACAATCAGTGTAAGGTGGTTGGTTGGGGTGGTGGTTGGGTCAAACAACACAGGACTTTCACCCAAGAGACCGGGGTTTGTGTGCCGTTCTTGTCCCGGTCCACCCACCATCTTTTCCTAAACCTAACTGTCCCGTTCTTGTCCCGCATGTCAGTTAAACGTACGTCCCGAGCCAGAGCATCAAAAAGTGACACCAAGAGTCCCGACCAAGCAATTCTAAATATGACGCCAAAGGGCTAGACGCGAGTCCAGAGAGTGTCAAATAGTGACGCCAAGAGTCCCGACTAGCGCGTCTAAATATGATGCTAAAGGACACTTTTTGCGTCAATAACAAATGCCAAAGGCATCTGATTAAGCGTAGCTTTTTGACGCAATGGGAGTGAGAATGCTATGGGTTTGGGCTAGAAATTAGCAACAGCAGCCACTGTGAAATGCTGACATATATCTGGACATTTTGCATTTGCATTTTCAGCAATATAAATTCAATCACGTAAAATCCCAAATATATTTCACTGACAAAAAGTAACTGACACCTTGAGGACTCCAAAGTTGCTCAAAAAGGTTCCAAATCTATCACAGCCCCTCTGCTGTGACATTTAATATTGTATGCATTCCAATTAGTTTCCAATCATTGCTGAAAACTTCAGCATTTGCAGATTTAACACTCAGTGGAACAGGATTAACATTCCAGTTCGAAGTGGGCAATTAATGTATGAGGAAAATCATGTGATCATTGACACACAGAGCTCAAATTGCATGCCCTTTGTGCAAAAAAATGTCACAGCCTGCACAACGCGGAATCTCTGCCATGAAGGGTGTTCTGCCCAGATATGTTTGTTAAAAAAAAAAAAAGAGATACTACAGTAAGTTGACTGTTTAAATATGCTTTTATTGTTTTGTGTGCAAACTATGCTGGAGCATTTATTTTAAAATGAAAACTAGAGAGGAACAGGAAGTAGAAATGAGAGACCTGTCAACAATGAGAGTGGCATGGCTGCATTCACTTGGTACCTGAGGCCTGTACTACGAATCAAGATCAACATGCCCTGGATTTATTTCAGTTACCCGGCTTCACCTAACCTAACAACCGCGGTCCTGCATAAGCTGTGTCACGACGGTGGTTAACAACTAGTTCAGTCAACCCAGGATTTCCCAATCCAGCCGCGCGCACGTTCACATAATAGAGGCTGTTTGCACAGCACGACCAATCGCAAACATCAACCACAGCCACATACATTTTCAGTCCTTCCAGAAAAATGCGGAGTGTCTTTGTGATTGTTGCAGGCAAAAATCCTTGATTATGCGGCACGTTTTCTTAAAAACTGCGGGATATTTATGCAATTTTATGAACTTGCAAAAACTGCTGTTTCATCATGGCTTCATCGCGGGGTTTGCTGCTTTTCGATGATGTTCACGTCGCGTAATTACGTCACTTCATAACGATCCCATGGCAGCAGGGGAAAATGGCTGCTCTTGTGTGAAGTAAACGCAACATTTTTCAACTTTCTGCTAAGATATATGTGACTTTTTTGCAATGAAAATGCGGGGATTATGAAATCATGCAAGCCCCGCATATTTTGTGCGGAAATCTGCAATTTATGCGAAAGTGCAGCGTATTTGAAAAAATGTGGCCCCCGCATAAATATGCAGACTTTGGCTCATAAGTGACTGATAAATATGAAGAACACAGACACGATTTTACAGGAAAAACGCAATACAGTCGCTGCTTCCTAAAACGGAAGGATAGCTGGTAAAACAATAGCCCACGCTATAGATGCATAAATCATAACGCATATTAATATCACTTCATCAGTCAGGAACAAGATCTGACCATAATTACACTTGCGCTTTCCATAAACTGTCGTTGCTTTAGCCTAGTATTTCAGTTGCCACCCTGGCAGTGGGAAGCGATCGTGAGAGCAAATAAAAACATTTAAAAACATAATTCAAACCGATGTGCACATTGGCAACACACGGCTCAAGAAGCCGATAAATACCCTATACGTAATTCCCTCTATCCCGTAAAATCTATATCTTTCATAAAAATACCCATCAGGGAATGTTAACGGGGTTGTCGGTCTCTAAATGTTTTAACTTTTATGAGTGCACCTCTCTCCAATCACCGACCTCCGCCTGATCTTCTAAGAACGGTGACGCCGTTATCAATCGAGTATTGATTGGTCAGTAGGCGGTTGATCTCTAATCTCCAACTTAACCTGCTCCCGACGGTTACAGTTAGGGGTTAATCTAAAGGGTCAGTGGTGTAGGAACTAATTACTCATGTAATTAGATTTATTTTCTGGACTTCTGTCTTGCAAAATAGTGGATAGTTTGTAAGTGATCGCCCTCATTTTACTATAACTGGTCAGAAATTCTTAAAATAAATCAATAGGCATTGGGGAAAACAAAAAGAATCTCAGTCCTCATATATTTTGTGACATTTTGAGAAAATACAATATGTAAAAGTTGCTATAAAAGAAAATCCATGTCAAAAACTATCCACTGTCATGAGTTCATAACTCACAAACAAATGCCTTCAGCACACTCTGACAGCAGCAGTGACGGCAGCTTTCTAGCACTGCTCTGAGGAATGCAGGGATGGAAAATAACGGCGCTGAAATTAAACCTGACGCACGGCAACATTCTTGACTACCCGACTTCCCCGCCACAACGCAGAGAGCATGACAAACATCCAGCACATAGTGACACACAGTGTGGAGTGGCAAGTGGGGTGGACGGGGGCAGATTTGTCAGATTTTGTTTTGTTGCTAAACTTTATGTAAAATGAGCGGTGACATTAAATCACCTGTTTCACGTAACATTATCCTAAGGTGCCGTCTGTGTGCTGGATTTTTCCTTAGCGGTGATTAGCTAGCAAATAAGACCACTGACGGCGACGTTATTGTTCATATTTGGGCACAATGTTTAGTAATGACAGTCGTATCAGAATCAGAATACTTTATTGATCCCCTCAGGGAAATCATTTAGTTGCAGTTGCTCACATTCAAATTCAAGGTAAAATAAGATTAAGAAACGAGCAAGTCAATATGTGTCTGAAGTAACATAGCTACAGTAAGAAATGAATGCTAATGTTAAGTAGAAGTGAAGTGAGATTAGGTTACATGTAAGATTAGGTTAAAAAGATTGTTTCAAATGGATTGTACAAATTCTATTGTAGTGCCGTGTGAACATAAATACAGTACGGACATAAATAAGTACAGTGTGAATAATAAGTAGCAGCAGTGAACAAATAACACATAGAATATTGAGATGTGATGTGGAGATACATGCCGTGAGACCATTTTTGACACTAACGCTTTGGCTACATTGAACGCGTAATGCATGCCAAATGTGTTGTGTATGCGGACCGTATGTGCCGTGGAATGTATTTTTTAACTGGCTACACCTGCTGCGGGTAGGATTGTGTGAGTCACAGGCGAGACGCTGAGCTTTTGCTTTGGGATTGATGTTGTTTGCTCAGTTTTTTGGAGCCGGCACAGCGCTGTGAAACGTCAATCTACTGTCAGCTGCTTTCAGAGGATGCAGACGAGGGAAACAAGAAATAAAAACAGAAACTCAAAAACTGAAACGCTCATTCACATTTGTCATTAAGTCGTTTCCTGTATATCGGTAGTTTTAATTTAAAAAAAATGTAGACACTTTGTGATCCATTTCTGTGTAAAAGGGCTGCACACACCTTGCATAAAAATATAAATAGAAGACCTATTATTATGCTATTACGAGAGCGGATCTCCGCAGAGCATATGCACCACTACGCACTGCTCTCGTGTCCGGTGTTGCCAGTTTCATTGATTATAGTGTAGTTTTGGAAATGTCCGCTCCCCATACATTACGCCGTGCTATGTAGCCAGCCCGTAGGCATGTAACACTCAGAGGAAGGGGTTATATAGTTTGATGGCCACAGGAAGTAGTGGTCATAGAAAGTAAAAAATGTGTTCTGGAATGCAGAGAGGAGCTGCAGTACAACAAAAAATATGGTGGCTTTTTGAAAATTAAACCATGTAAACCTATTCTGATACAATCTCAAATTACAATTATGAACCTGAAAATTAGCATAATATGGCCACTTTAACAACAACAAACAAGCAAATATTAAGGCCCAGTCACACCGGCATTTAAAACGGCAAACATTTGCAGTTAAATCCGCTTCAGTTGTGCACATCTGTCATATGAAATTGAACTTTATGTGAGTTTTGGCCTACGGTTTTGCACAATGCAATAGCAGGCTGTCCTAACTTACCTTTTGAGGGAACAGAGCGAGGTAGTCCAAATACAGCTGCTATCATAGTTGTGTTCAGCTATCAACATTTATTTAACCTCCTCCCTTGCTTACCGACAGTTACAGAATATTAAAAGAATATTTGAAACTGTCCTCCCAGGAGTAATGGTGACATCAGTCGCTTTAGCAAATCACCTATAACGGTGTATACATGTATATATGTAATTTGTTCTCAGGTTTCTCTTGTAAAAGAGATCATAAACAGAAACGACTTGATAAGAAGGTGTTTTTTTTTGTTTGGCTCTCTTCCCACTTTACCACGGTTTTCCGTCTTTCCTGCATAACAGAACTGTTTCATGGCCAGCCTTGACAGAAGTGTGTAAAATCATGAGCCACCCGTTTGTTTTCTTTATACGAGTCTCATTATAACTGCCAATCTGGCCAATAAGAACTGCACGTCTGCAACCTTTCCCCGAACTCGGCTTCCCATTTAACTGGTTTCCTTACAGTATTATTCACTCAACTGTTCCAGATAACACCCTTAAGTTATTTCCCTCCTTCCTCCCTCCTCTCCTTTCCTTCCTGTCTCTTCCCTCCTCATATGCCTCCCTAATTCCCTCTAACTAACCTTTTTCTCTATCTCTCCTACTATCTCCCCTCTCTGTCCTCACTATTTTCTACCCTACCATTCTTCTCTCCTGTCCTCCGTCCTTCTCCTCTCTCTACTCCTATCCATTTTCCTGGAACAATGCTATTGCATCAGCTGCTTTTCTGGAAACCAACACATGATGCAGGAGTGTCCATTATAAAAAAACAGAAGTGAGCAAACGGACAGGTTCTGACATTTCAAAATGAAACTTAAGTTCAACCATTTCTTCTAAAGCCTCTTTATAACTCATTGTTAGCTTGGTATTTTACTGAAACATGTAGGTTAATATAACTAATGTCAGTTAATATTTACCAAGATTGTTATACTTGTGTGATTTCTTTATTCCCAGCATTATCTGTAAGCACATGGAAAAATTCATTTTTTGCAAGATATTATAAACCCATAGCAATAATAGTTATGACATGATACACAGATCACACACTTTCTGCAGCAGGTGTTTCTGATTTGTAAAAAGCAGTTATAATAATATTACATTTTATAAATAACATTTGAATAACAAAAGTAAAGTGCTTTAGAGTGAGGCAATTGCATGACAGAAACAGACAGAATGAACATAAAAACGGGTATAGAAAGCAATAATTAATGGAAAATAAAACCCACTTGAATCAGCCGCGCTAAGCCGACAACTGGCGGTCAATTCGTATAGTTTGGGCTAAAAGTAAACAAGAGGAGGTGGGTTCCATTTTTTTCAGCTTTATGTACATTGAACAATATCAGACACAAACCAGTTTTTACAATATTTCTTATTAACTTATTTTAAATCAATTTATCTCTTATTATTTAGTCCATCCCCTCACATTGGGTTTACTGTTACCTACAACCTTTCTTACACACAAACACTTCTTCTTTATAACCTTACCCCGGAATACCCCGCCTGGTGAAATCCAAGGGTTGTACATCATCTTTTCCACACAAACGCATCCTTTTTTCTTCCACCAACCCATATGTGTGGGACAGTACCAGAATGTTGCCATGTTGCTGTTGGTTACCAAATAGATATCTGTCTTTATTCAGAAACACCAGGTACCGTTGAAACAAACACAGAAACAAAACAAACAACAACACAAACCAAAAGTAGTAATATAGAAGCCATATCACTGACATTAACAGACACAGCTAGCCCACATCGCATACAGATACATAGAATAAGACATGAGATGAACAAGTACTTAAGAGTTTCTACAGTAGCCCCGTGCCTCCCCCACATCCAGCCTTAGTGACCATCGATTCACAAATTCTGCATTTTGTAATCTCAGCATGAAAACTATTTTTTCCATTGTTTAGAGTCGCCTGACCACTTATCACCATTACCAAGTATCATGGGTTACAGGGTCTTTTTTAGGCCAACTCAATGTTATTGCTTTTTCTTTCTGCTGCTTCCAAGTATATGCAGCAAGTATTTCTTTGTCCTGCTCATCACTACTTCTGGTTAGGCTCCAAGGATGGCTAGCAGTGGGTCCCTGGGGGGCAGGTGCAACCCAATTATCTTATCAAGCAAGTCAAAAATCCCCATCCAAAAGTTGTCCGAAAATATATGTGTATGGTTTGCAGCCTCCACTTCACACTTTCTCCAACATGCACTTGTTTGATTGGTAACGATTTTGGAAAGAATGGTGGGGGTTCTAAAGTATCTGTAAACTATTTTTACATAACATTTTAATTCCCTGCTCTTGCACCGCCAACTTTCCCACTGCTCTCTGTGAGAAGTATGCTGTTACGTAATATCAAGAGCTGAGAAGATCTGAACGAGTGGAATTGGAACTACTAATGAAATGCAGCCTTAGCCTGGCTCTGCCCTCCTACGTACCTCCGCTCAATTTTCATTTTCCTTCAGTACATCATCTGGGTTTGCGGTATATTCTTGGGTTTTCTCCAGCCAAATCTTTACCGGTCCAATCAGCGAACAGAGGGAGTGGCTGAGAACGATGACGTTGAGGTCGTGCGCTAGTTTGAGTTGTAGTTCCGTAATGGCGGCGGAGAAAGATGTGAGCAAAGCCATTCGGTCTCTTGTGGCAATGCTGCCAAATATCCAGAAGTTAAAGCCAGAGCAAGAACAATCTTTGCTGAGTGTTGTTGGTGGCCATGATGTTGTGGCCCTCCTCCCCACGGGGTTTGGGAAGAGTATGATTTTCCAGCTTGCTTAGTTAGTGGTGAAGGAATTGGCTAAGGCTAACGCTAGCGATGCTAAGCTGACGTCACAACCAAACGTTAGCGATTGGTTATGGCAGATCCAGAGTGGCTCTGGGCAGATCCAATAGTTTTAAACTTCAACAGAGTACCCGCCTTCAAGGAAGTTAACACTTGTCAATGGAGCGTGGCCAGACTCTCTGTACTGTACGAGAGTCTGGTAGGACCAGGCTAATGCAGCCTGCCATCAAACTGCACCCAGACTGCCTGAAAAGAGGGGTAAAACAAACTGTCCAAACAGAGATGTGTTGAGCATGTGTCTTACTCTTCTTCATAAAGCGTGAGTGAAACGTAGCAACCACACAGTAACGATCCCTGTAATATTTCAAGAGTTCAAAATGCCTCTTTTGTGTCACTTTTCTACCTGTTAATCACTATTTGTGATGTACACTTACAGATACATAAACACGCAAGGCTCAGTGGAGTGCAGCATGACCTGCAATGAAACTTGTTTTGCTTGGTAAGGACCAATGAGCCGAAATACAGGAGTTAAAGCAACATACAGTATTACTAATCTTCTGTTATGCAATAAACATTACAATTAAATCCTTTGTGTTATTACACCAAACATCATTCTTATAAGATTGCTGACATATAAACAATTTGAGATTTTCAGTGCAGCCTCTGCTGCCCCTCTGCCATACTGTAAAGCTGCAAACACACACAAACAGCCAGCTGCTTCTCTCTGCCTCTTCCTCATCTATCTATAGCTGAAGGCGATGCTCGACTTTGACTCACAGTTCAGGTTTACTTCTGGTCTCGCTGAAAGCAATCCACTTGGACACGGGGACTTCCATACATACAGTACCAGTCAAAATTTTGGACACACTTTCTCAGAATGGGAATGGGAAAGTGTTTCCAAACCTTTGACTGGAAAAGCATTCACTCAGCCTTTCGTACATATAGCTATGAAAAGTAATGTACTGTAATTTGTGTGTAGTCCACAAATGTATTGCTGCATGAACCACATTGATTGCTGCTGTATAAGTGCTTTTTCTGGTAAAACACACAGGTTTTTCAAGTGGGGGGGGGGTGGTGCGGAGTTTGTGTCCAAACACAAGACTTTCACCCAGGAAAGTGTTCGTTTCCTAGGGAGTACTACTTAAGGGGCCCGTTGTTTTATTCCAAACCACAATCTTTTTTTATAGTCGTATCTAGTCACTTTGGTGCCTAAACTTAACTGTCGTAGCCGCAGGACAGTAACCTTTTGTCTGCAACATTTGGTCGGCTTAACTTTACTGTAACAGCCACTGAAGGACCGTCACCTCACGGTGCCCTGTACCTGGCTCACAGTAACCTTTTCTCAGCTAAATGCAGGGCTGGACTGGCCATCAGGCATACCGGGCATTTTCCTGGTGGGTCGACGCACTTTTGGCCTAATCGCCGATATAAATAGGCCTTTTTTTTTTGGCCGCGCTGGCCCATAAGGAACGCACAGCGGCCCATTGGTTAATTTTCTTTATTGCCACTGGCCTGACCCAATCAAATCCAGGAACCTCCTTCCCACTCCGGTCCGCAAATTTACGAATCCCACTACGGCCATGCCTCCTGGCCCTGAGACACAAGCTGTAATAGTTATGCTGGAAGTTTAGCATCCACGTTAAAATAGACAAACGACCACCAAAGCGCAAGGGAGGTGCAGAGAAATTACGGGAGAAAAAGATTAATAATCTACAGGAGGATTCCTCAAAATGTGCCAAGATTTGGCCTTTTCTGCAGGGGAATGTGTCTGACCAATCACGGTGGGTGTGGGCCGCCTGGGCCAAAAATGCCAGGGTCAATTTTTTGTCCCAGTCCAGCCCTGGCTAAATGTAACTGTAAAGACTGCTAACCTTAACTGTCATGTGACCGGTCGTCATGTGACTGCTGGTCACGTGACCCCGCTGGTCATGTGGTCAGCAGTCACCATAATTTCATAGGATATCATATGAATTGTTGTGCATAACTTTTTGTACATAATGAACCTTTCATGAGAAAGCGTTGAATTATGAGCTGTTGCCACCAATTTCCACAAATTGATGTTAATTGGTCATTGTCAAATTCTATATGGGCCACAGTGTCTCACTTTGTGTTGTTTTAACAAAATATGTTTCTTGTAATAAATACTGGACATTCCAACTTCGATTGTTATAACATTAATAGTGACCCATTACCGTAAAAAGGCACTTTAAACAATAGATACACAACAAAAATGGCAACTCATTCATCATGGCTGGATTAACCTGTTTAAGGCGTGGTGACTGCTGAGAGGGTCAATTTAGGCAACAAACATCCAATAACCGGGTTTCAGTGTGACCTCCATGGTGCTGTTGAGGGAGAAGGGAACAATTATTCTCTGCTCAGGTTGTTCAGGATTCAAACAAGCAACTTCAATTAACTGGAATTAAATGTTATTATTTTGTCATAGTAAGTTCCATTTTCTGTGAAATGGTTGACATTTTGGAAGGATCTCCTTTACAAAGATGATCACAGACACTGAGCTAAGCACTGTAATGACAGCAGGATAATCAACACTGTGCTCTGCCTCTCATCCCATCTGTGCGTCCGCATTATGCAGGCTGTCAGCGCAGGGATCTTGTCTGTCCGGGGGAGGATGCAGGGTCTGCATGGGCTCTGAAGATGCCTTGTTTCCATGCCAACCATCTGTTAACTCATATCCCTTAGCTTGCCGTCACACTACTCTCTGGAAAATCACATCTGATCTGATGGCGACGTCGCTCTTGAAGGAGTCTCCGAGGGCTTCCCTGACATGCATGTGTGGCGTCACTGTTGTGAAGCACAATTCACAACGTTTTGCCATAGTATGTGTTATTGAAAGTATCAGCTGACTTATTAGCTCCAGTCCAAGCTGCTTTGTTGCTCAACGAGATTCATGAAGCAATACATGTGCAAAAAAACAACTCCGTAGAAGGTAAGCATAACGCTTTGCAAATATATTCTTGTTGTGAGATACTAGCTTGTAATTTGACCTCTGCAGCTATACAAATGTTGCTGTTGTGTACAACGTCTCCTTCCATGGTAACCCACAGAACCATTATATAGGCTAAGGAAGTATTCTACTCAGCCATTACAAAGTGATTAAACAGAAGCTGGATTCTTAATGTATTGATTACTATTTAGAACGATTGCAATGTATACACATTGAGCACCTGATAATGCAATAAGGGGATATCTTAAGGCAGCAGTAAGCACAAGACAAGCCAAAAAACAGCTGGCGCTGATGCTGATTTATGATTTTGCTAGGTCCATGAGTTGGCCGTTAACATCACCAGTGGCAGGCAGATGTTATGAACCATTTGTACAGATAGCTACAAAAAGTAATACACTGTGGTTTGTATGTATTCCACGTGTTTATTACTGTACGCACCACAAAGAATGCTGCTGTATATGACTGCGCAGGTTGAAGGTTGTGGTGGATGAGTGTGTCATAAAACACAGGGCTTTTAAGCGGGGGAGCGCAGTTCATGTCCTGGAAGAAGTTAAGGGGAAAACACAAGACTTTCACTCAGGAAACGGGTGTGAACTGCTTAAAGGGACCGGCGTTTTAACCCAAACCACAATCATTTTTCTAATCCTAACTAGTTGTTTTGGTGCCCAAACTTAACTGTCGTTGTTTCATAACAGTCACCTTTTGTTGGCTAAACTCAACTGCAACGACCGCTAAAATGACCGTAACCTCACAGTAACCTTTTCTCGGCTAAACTTAACTGTAGAGACCGCTAAACTTAACTGTTGGCCAGCGGTCGCCGTAATTTCGTACGATATCATACGAACCCGTTCATGAGAATGCACTGCCAGTATTGAGGTTTCACTTCCAACATAGTCTGCTCTTACCAAAACAACTGAATGCACACAGATCACAATCTGTCTGGACAAAAGCATCCACCAAACAGCATTCCGAGTGATATAAATGCTTCTGTAAGAGAGTGAGAAATGTTTCCAGGAAGACTACCAGGGAAAACATTAGACACCATTACCAGTTAACTGTTCATATCAATACCAGGCTGGACATGACGTCTCTCAATACTGCAACAACAGGATGAAGGGTGCTGTGCTCTTACTGTTATAAAGTATGTGTGTTCAAGTGTGTGTGTGTGTGTGTGTGTGTGTGTGTGTGTGTGTGTGTGTGTGTGCATCCTATCTCTCACTGTGTTAATCCTTCTCCCTGTCTGTTACTTTCTGCACAATACATTCTCACACTGTGTGTGGGTTTGCCTCATGTTTATCTGTCTGTTACATAAGAAAAGTGATGATGTATTACACTCCTTTATATTCCCTTGTGCAATTCTCTCAACCTATATTCATTCATCACTCTATTCCTTGCTGCATTCGTTTCTAAATAGATGTACAAAAAAAACAAGCCCCAAGCTGCTGTTGTAGAAGTTGGATCCTGTCAGATCTTTAGAGCTAGACTTAAAGCTGACTATGACTATGATCTGTAATCTGAAAGGGGTCAGTTGTAGTGGTAAAAACACAAAGAATTGCTCACCCAACTCTGCAGTTGCCTTCAGCTCTACAAAGTGTTTTAATGTCTCCGTTTTTGATTTAACGTCCCGCAAATTTACTGTTTTGGTTCTCTCTCAGTATTCTCATCAAGCTCATTTCCAGTAGCAGTAGACAGCTGTTTATAGCGAGACAATGATAAAGCCACAGTACAATACCAGCCCTTCACCCAATGGCAGACAATGTTAGCAACTACTGTAGCTGGTGAACATTGAGTACGTTTACATGCACACTAATATTCCACTATTATTCCGAATATTACAATATTCCGATATTCCGAATAAAAATAAAGGCACACCTTATCAACATTGTGTGGAAGTTTGGGACAGTGCCTAAGGAGTGGCTGACCGGGGTGGTGGTTCCCCTGTTCAAAAAGGGGGGCCAATTACAGAGGGTGTGTGCCAATTACAGGGGTATCACACTTCTCAGCCTCCCTGGTAAAGTCTACTCCAAGGTGGTGAAAAGGAGGGTTCGGCCAGGGCTTAATTTGAGCCGGAACACGCCGGAGCATGTTCCGGCACCTCCGACGTTGGATCCGGAACCTTTTTTATTGATGAAAAATGAATCGCCTAAATAAAAAAAATAAAGTATTGTTTGTGTGGTGTTTAATGTTGTTATCTGTCTTGTTAGTCTTTATTCCCCATTGGAGTTCCACAAAAATCTTGTGTTTGCATTTTCGATGCGTTTTGAGGTGAATTTTCAGGGTAAGACAGAGGGGGGGAGAGAGACAGAGGGAGGGGAGGCACGTCAAGTGACACAAGCACTTGTGCTGGTTGAGATTGCTGTTATAGCCTCATTTCACTCAGGGGAAAAATGTCAAAAAGACAACAAAGTTCGCTTAACTTTATCAAATACGCTGGCCAATCGGATACCAAACAAGCAAAAATCGTTTCTGCCGATCAAGAATGTGGAGACCACGGTGGGTTTTTTGTTTTAATTGTCCGATGGATAATTGCTGCCTGTGAAAACGATCGTTGCAGTGTATTTAAAAATGTTTTTACATTTCGCACCGATGCAGTGCACGTTCTGAAATAAAAATAAACATTGCCCTGATGTACACACAGCGTTGTTTAGGCTTTTTTAGTCAGAGTCAGTGAAGCTACGTAGGCAGGTGTAATTATTTTTTTTTGGTTCCGTTACCTCCAACCCCAGTTTTGAGTCGCCGGATCCACCCCCTCTCTGCGCTCTGGGACCTCCCACTTTGCAAATTAAGCACTGGGTTCGGCTGGTAGTCGAACCTCAGATTGAAGAGGAACAATGCAGATTCCGTCCTGGTCGTGAAACAATGGACCAGCTCTTCACTCTCGTAAGGATCCTGGAGGGAGCCTGGGAGTATGCCCATCTGGTCTACATGTGCTTTGTGGATCTGGAGAAGGCGTATGACCGGGTTACTAGATACTGTGGGAGGTGCTGCGGGAGTATGGGGTGAGGGGGTCCCTTCTCAGGGCCATCCAATCTCTGTATAATCAAAGCGAGAGCTGTGTCCGGGTTCTCTGCTGTAAGTCGGACTTGCTCCAGGTGAGGGTTGGCCTCTGCAGGGCTGCACTTTGTCAACAATCCTGTTTGTGATATTCATGGACAGGATATCGAGGCATAGTTGGGGTGGAGAGGGGTTGCAGTTTGGTGGGCTGGGGATCTCATCTTTCAGCATCATCAGCTTTTTGCAGATGATGTGGTCCTGATGGCATCATCGGTCTGTCACCTTCAGCACTCACTGGATCGGTTCTCAGCCAAGTGTGAAGCGGCTGGGATGAGGATCAGCACCTCTAAATCTGAGGCCATGGTTCTCAGCAGGAAACCGATGGAGTGCCCACTCCAGGTAGGGAATGGGTCCTTACCCCAAGTGAAGGAGTTCAAGTACCTTGTGGTCTTGTTTGCAAGTGAGGGGACAATGGAGCGAGAGATTGGTCGGAGAATCGGCGCAGCGGGGGCGGTATTATATTCCGTTGTGATGAAAAGAGAGCTGAGCCAGAAGGCAAAGCTTTCGATCTACCGGTTAATTTTCATTACTACCCTCCCTTATAGTCATGAAGGCTGGGTCGACCGAAAGAACGAGATCCAGGGTACAAGCGACCAAAATGGGTTTCCTCAGGAGGGTGGCTGGCATCTCCCTTAGAGATAAGGTGAGAAGCGCAGTCTTCCGTGAGGAACATGGAGTAGAGCCTCTGCTCCTTTGTGTCGAAAGGAGCCAGTTGAGGTGGTTCGGGCATCTGGTAAGGATGCCCCTTGGGCGCCTCCCTAGGGAGGTGTTCCAGGCACGTCCAGCTGGGAGGAGGCCTCGGGGAAGACCCAGGACTAGGTGGAGGGATTATATCTCCACCCTGGCCTGGGAACACCTCGGGTTCCCCCAGTCGGAGCTGGTTAATGTAGCTCTGGAAAGGGAAGTTTGGGGTCCCCTGCTGGAGCTGCTGCCCCTGCAACCTGACCCCGGATAAGCGGATGAGGATGGATGGATGCATATTCCGAATAAGCATTTTCTGATTGAGACATGTAGGCTATGCTGGTATTATTTGGATTTTAGAAGCATTCTTTGGACATGTATACAGCACATTCTGAATGTCTCAATCAGGGTTTCTTACGGCAGTTTGCGACAGTTTACGGCCTCTTGCCTGTTTACGCTTATGATCAGCTCTGTGCGTTGCTATGGTTGCTGTACACAAACCAACCAGCCAACAATTTTAAAGGCTGAGGTAGAGATGCATGCCCAAACGAAAAGAAGGAGAAACAGTTACTTTTAAACATTATGAAAGACTTAGATATCAACAGGTTTTTGAATATGCACACACATCCCAATGCCGACCTTTTCAAGAAGGGGGTTGAAGGAATGAAAGAGGGTGTGCTGTGTTCGCACGGTCCAACAAGATCGCCAACGGTGGAAAAAGTCCTATTTTGCTTTCTTGTAATATTTTTTTACAGAGTTTTATCACTCATATTTCATGTCTTAGTCAGACATAACCACATTTAGGCACTGAGCTTTATCCATTCCTCTCTGCACATACTTAAAATGTTCAGCTCAGTTTACTCCCTGCCTCACCATCTAGCACTCCCTTATCCCATCTGGGTTGTTTGCTCTGGGCCATCAGTGTGATAAACTGTCAGGAGACAAGGCTAAAAAACAAACTGACTTGGACCTTAAACATCCGAGTCCCAACAATTTCCTAAACTAGTGAAGAAGTTTACTATGTTGTGTTTTTGTAGAGTGTAGACTCTAAACAAATGCAGTCACATTTCCTGAAACCTGAGCTCAACAAGTTGGATGTGTCTGTTTTTCTTTTCTGTGGGTTCCATACCACTTGTATTCATGTTGTTGTTGTTTTTCTTTGGATTGCCTTTTTGCTACAAATGAAATGCACCATGGTCCTGTTGATAGCAGCATTTCTACTTCGAGCTCCATTCACCCATCTGATCTCCTAACTGCATCCCTAAGGGTCACTAAATGACTACCCTCCTATGTCCCTGTCAGAAAATACCCATAATGCGCCAGCAGCGCCAGTTGCTCCCTCTTGCGAACTTCAAAGAGGTCAGTGAAACCCCGCTCCCACCCCTTCAGCAACTGATGACTGAAACTGGGTGGCTTTGGCTGCCATGTTTAATTAAGACATAAACTTTCAGTCGCCTGTTTTCCACCTGGCTGCAGCGCGCTCATGATGTGGTTCAAAAACAGTTGGGAAAAGAAAATAGAAAAGGAGAAGAGAGAAGGTAAATGTGAGAGAACGAGACCAAACAAGGAATAATTGATGAGAGGAGAGAGAAAGGGATGGAGAGTAAGAAAGATAATAGACAAACAAGAGACAAGACAATAGCAAAGCAGAGAATAGAGATGGACAAGGATGGAGGAGCGGAGTAGGAAACAAAAAAACATGAGGCAAGCAAGGAGAAGAAATAGGGAGGAGGCACTTGGGAACATAAGGGGCTGTGAAAGTACAAAAGAAGTGCTTGCCCCTCGCTCATTACCACCACTGAGATGCCCTTGAGCATTTACCTTGCACGGCAGCTGGATTCTCGCTATATTACGAGATCAAGTGAGAATCGCAGGATCACTTATCACACAAAAATCCATCTTGTCAGGCTTCAAGTAATGCATTTGTGTCTGAACAGCAGCAGACCGAACCAATCAGCGTCCTGTGAGGAGCTACTGACAACTACAGTTGTAGTTTAGGAGTGTGTAGTCTCGCATTGCCAGACTTATCTCCACACTGCAGAGGAGGGTCTGGCTAGTCCACACAGCATTCCGGGATGGGAGATAAACATGCTCTGGTTTATTGGCATTTCTTTGAACCAATCACAATCATTTTGGGCAGTGCTAAGCACCGGATACAATGATGGTGTCGATGCAAAATAGCCTCGAGAAGGAACTTGTTTTGGTGGAACGTGTACGTTCAAAGGTTGTTTTAGGCGTGCAACAGAAAACTCAGATTGGACAGTCTAGCTAGCTGTCTGGATTTACCCTGCAGAGATCTGAGGAGCAGTTAACCATAGTCCTCATGAATTCACCAGAGTTTAAAATGTCAACACAAAGAAAGCGGAAGAAAGCGGAAGGTGTTGGGGATCGTCACATCCGGTGGAATTTACGGCGGCACCTCACCAATCCCGGAAGTGGAACGTCGTAGATATAGACTAGTGTGACGGCAGTGGCCGACGTGATAGACAGATGGTTTAATCCAATCACCTGCCAGGTATTTTTTGAAGGTGCCTGCTTTTTTTCAAAACAGTTTCCACTGACTGCTTCTATGATGGTTCTGCGTAACAAACCATCTGGCGCTTCGGGTTACTTGAGCAAGGCCCTTACCCCCAACCGCTCCAGTGGAGCTGCTCAGTGGCGCTCAGTAGATCCGACTGTGTTTTGTACTGGGCAGCTTCCAGGTGAGAATGTGTGTAACTGTGTGTGCATGTGATAAGGGCATTCCTGCTAAAGAGAGCATTGCTCTCAGTGAAATTGCCCTAAATAAATAAAGGTTCATAAGAACTAGGAAAAAAAAGAGAATAAAAAGCAGCAAAAATTATAGTAGTGTGAGGAGGTGAGGAGAGGATGGGGAAATGTGAAGAGAAAGCAAGAAAGCAATAAATGGTAAGGTAGAGGAGGTATTCATGTAAAACAAAACTGCACAGTGGTTAAGATACTATAAGACAGCATTTTACCCTGTCTCCATTGTGATATTCGTAAGTAAACCGTAGAATTATGCCATTCACCCATCAGGAATGTGCACAATGTTGGAAGATGTTGCATTTTGTCGTGGCATAAATTAAGCTTTGACGTTAGTCACCCTTTTCTTAGGACCCTGAGTTAACACAGGGGTTTCATTGAAATAAGGGAGTGGGCTGTGTTTCTGATAGATGATGCCAGTCTGAACATGGCCCTATGGTCAAGAAAGGGGAGACGCCTGAGTAAGTAAGGAGGAGGCGAGCAGTCAAGTGAAGTGACCCAACAACCAGGAGGTGAGCTGGGATAAACACATTCCAGAGGGCATGTATTTATACCTGAGAGAGAGAGAGAGAGAGAGAGAGAGAGGCAACATGTGTATAAGAGATTGAAAGAATATTGAGGTAGAAAGACAACATCAGGGACAACAGAAAGCAAAGAAGCAAATGTGGAGTAGGAAATAGACATGGGGGTAGAGGAGAAAACGAGAGAAATAAGGAAAGAAGAGGCGAACAAAGGAGAATAATTTAGCCGACGACTTAGTTTAGTGAAGTGAAATTGTGTGTGGGGTTTAGCGTGAGACCGAGAGAATGTGTTTGAGAATGCGTTTATCCCTTTAATCAAGCGAAGGAGAGATTTGACGTCCGTTTCTAAGGAGAAAAAAATAAGTGACTTAGAGCGTTTAATGAGCAAGTAGCAGAACAGGAGCTCAGCCGAGCGGATAATGCTTGGTTAAGGAGACGCTGATTGGCCTGCTGGTTAAATCCACCACCAGACGCACAAGAATAATGAGGTCTTTTGTTAAGTAATAAGTGAGGAATCGTTTAGACACAAGACGCATACGGTGGACACTTGATGAATATTGTCATTAAAATACTTCCTCTCAGATATACTACTTTTACTTTAGACAGAGACAGACAAGCTTTTTTCGTCTGCTTGGATTCTTTCTGACCTTTACACTAAGTTACTCCATGTGTCTTGAGCAGATCGGAGAGCTATCCAACCACAATAAGTGTAATAGCATCCAAGAAGCATTAAACAAACGTTATTCTTATTCGTCACATGCACAGTACAATGTAGTGAAATTGAACTACTGCATTTAACCCATCCTAAGTGTTAGGGGCAGTGGACAGTTATATATACAGCATCCAGCATCCGGGGAGCAATTTGGGGTTTAGTGTCTTGCTCAAGGACATAAACCCCAATCTGGTGGTTGAAAGGCGACCAGTGTTGCCACAGTTACTTTGAAAAAGTAACTTAGTTACTTTACAGATTACTTGATTTTAAAAGTAACATAGTTTACAAGTTACATTATTAGTTACATTGAACAACTGCCGACAACACCCCCACAGCCTCAACATAAAAATGGCACGAAAGAGAGCGAGTCAACCGTGTTAAGGGCAGCATTTCCACTATGACATACTGCCCGATCAACTTCTTCAACTCTCCCCCACTTACTGGTTTTGCACCGAGGTCCAGCTTTTGTTGTTTAGGTGGTAGGGGACCTCATGCTCTCTGCTTTGCACCACCTGGTGGGACTTGCTCTGTAAGTTTGACTGCAGTGCTGCGACTCCAAATGTTTCTTCAAATTTGACGTAGTGTTTTTGTAGCTAGTAGCTAGCTAGTGCTTTGTAGCACTTTGTCGCCACCAGCACAGAGTGTACAACGAACCTTAATATTGCCGTCTTTAGCTGACACAAACTCAAAATAGTGACTGTATTTCCAGCTAGAAAACGCGCATCTCTCTCCTCCCTCCATTGTTGTTTACGTTTGTGTCGCTGCGTGGTACAAGTGAACTGTCCTCATGCTGAAAACGTGACTTGTCGCATTTTGTCGTTACTTCACTCCCCGAGACGCAAGAAGAAAGCAAAAATATATATTTTTACTAAGGAAAATGACAAAAATAGGAACGCACAGTGACTTGGATAAGTAACTTTAATCTGATTTCTGGTTTGGAAATAGTAACGCGTTAGATTACTCGTTACTGAAAAAAGTGATCAGATTAGAGTAACGCGTTACTAAGTCAACATTTTAACTTAAAGATGGTCGGGCAACCCAGTGATGGAAGAAGTATTCAGATCCTGTACTCAAGTAAAAGTACCAATACCACACTGTAAAAATAGTCTGTTACAAGTAAAAGTCCTGCATTCAAAAAGTTACTTAAGAAAAAGTATGTAAGTATCATTAAAAGTAAAAGTACTCGATGCAGAAAAACCATCACATTTTACAAACTGGAAACGATCCAAACAGATCCAACAGATTAATAGTCTAATCATTTTAGCTGGACTTGTAGGTATATATATTGTTAGGTAGTTTAATTCATAATTAAACATTGTAATTTATAAACGACATGTGTTTTTTGTGCACAAATCGTAATCTTGATCTGTAAAGTAACTAGTAACTAAAGCTGTCTGATTAATGTAGTGGAGTAAAAAGTACAATATTTCTCTTTGAAATGTAGCGGAGTAGAAGTAGAAAGTTGCATGACTCAAGTACAAGTACCTCACATTTGTACGTAACTTAAGTACAGTACTTGAGTAAATGTACTTAGAAACCCAGATGTGGAAAAGGTGTTAAATGTGTACGTTTCCTCGCAGGAATATGAAGATAAGAATTGAACTGTGTCACAGTCAACATGTCACAGAACTTGCAGCATCATGACCCTTCATTTCATGCATGGGCAGAGTAACTGTCTGGAGAACACAGCTCTCTTCCAGAATGCTCTGTGAAACAAAGCCTCTGCCATGGTAACGGATAGACATTCAGCCTTACGCTCTGCAGCAATGATTATTTCCATGGCAACATTATCAAAAGATGCATGGCAACTATCATGAGTATGCCAGCCAGATAAGAATAGTGTCTTTCATATCCTTCTTTAATCATTTTCATTCTGTGCAGAGAAAGTATGATAATACCACGGTTTAACATCACATGTTGCACATCTTTTACTCATATGGCTTCTTTATTGTTATGGCAAAAGCCTATTTAACTGCAGGCTGTTATGAAAACGTTATGTAAAAGCTTGATTGATTTTTTTATTTGCAAAGTGTAAAGTGAACAGCAAGAGAAAACATAAGATAGAGAACATCCAGAATCAACGGTGTAATGAAGCCATATAGCTGCCTTTACATGCATTTACAATGCTGATTAAATTGTACTTACTGTATATCTCCAGTAAATCGAGAAGATAATGTGCAAACTCTAAACAAAAGGCCTCCTGGGACACGTTTACTACAAGTTCAACTCTGCTGCAGTTTTGAATTTAGATCATAAAACCCAATATCATGACAGGACATCCTCCCTCTTTTTGTTTGATCAACCATAAAACTATATCAGGCACTATTGCCTACTGCACTCCTGTAACTTTAGTTCAGTGTCCTCATGACCAGTTCACATGACTTTGCTTCACAACATTCATTCACTGAGCTGCACATTTTGGATTTAATAAAAAAGTTAATTTAGGATGAACGCTCTGCATTTTTAGCCAGATTTAGCGTATATGTTTTTCCTGCTGCATACAGGGCGCATGGTTGAGTCTCTTAGCTCTCACCAAACTCCTACATATATATGTACATGTAAACGCTACCTGCAGTAGGTCAGAAATTACTTCCAAAAACCATAGAAATAAAATGGATAGAAAGGCCATTCCCATTCAAATCAATGTAGCAGAATGGTCAAAGCAGCAGCCATTTTATGTGTAACATTGCCACCGCAATGTATAAACTTCTGTATACATCGACTTGTGGAGAGTCGCAGAGGTGAGGTTGTGCAGTAACTGACAAACTAGCAGTGGAGTAGTAACGTTACGAGTCAGAACTAACTGTGACCATGGCAACTAACAACAATCGCCATTTTGTTTTGCAATAATCAAATGACCACTGAAAAAAGTTCAATGGCCTTTCTATCCATTTCATTTCTATGCCAAAAAACTCTACTTGGTATATTTAAGAAACTCCAACAACAACAACTGATAGTCAGATGCCTCACTCTTCATTAACAAGCTATGTTGTTGGGAATAAACACACATGGGTGTGGCACGCGTAAATTTGCACATTTCTTGCATTCAAATGCAGCTCAAATATTGAGTACCAGGGATTGACAAAAATAAAGGTAAACAATTTCTGGAGTCTGACGCCTCTGAAAGTGTCACTGAATTCAATTCAATTTTATTTATAGTATCAAATCATAACAGGAGTTATCTCAGGACACTTTATAGATAGAGTAGGTCTAGACCACACTACAAAGACCCAACAATTCCAGTGACTCCCCCAAGAGCATGCATAAATGTGACAGTGGCGAGGAAAAACTCCCTTTTTTAGGAAGAAACCTCGGACAGACCCAGGCTCTTGGTAGGCGGTGTCTGACGGTGCCGGTTGGGGGTGCGATGAACAGTGGCAATGATAGTCACAATAACGATAATGACTAGAAATAGTAGTTGTAGTAGTTCATGGTGTTGCAGGGCACTGCAGGGTGCTACAGGGCATAGCGGGGCAGAGCAGAGCACAGCAGGGCGTGGCAGGACATGGCAGGACGTAGCAGGACATTGCAGAGCGTAGCAGGGTGTAACAGGGCACAGCAGGGCGTGGAGCAGGACCACGGCGACAGCTGCAACCATGATTTAGGTGCCATCCTAATCCAAAGAAACATGCTGGGCGAAAAAAAAGGATAGCTAAGGACTCCTTGTCACTAGGTTAGTAACAAGCATGTCTGGGACATGGATACACACAGATGGAACGAAAGAGGAGAGAGAAGCTTAGTGTGTCAAAGGAAGTCCCCTGCCAGTCTAAAACTATAACAGCATAACTAAGAGCTGCAGAGAAGCAGAGATAGGGAGGCGGCGCGCTGTGACTGTGGCTACAAACCCTCCCTCGCTGGTCTAGGCAAACGCTGCAACTCCTCACTCCCTAAATATACGCAAGCTTTCTATGACGAGAAGCAGAGATAGGGAAGGGGTGCGCCATGACTGTGGCTACACACCTTCCCCCGCTGGTCTAGGCGAACACTGCAACTCCTCACTCCCTAACTATAAGCTTTATCAAAGAGGAGAGTTTTAAGTTTACTCTTAAAGTGGTGACGGTGTCTGCCCCCCGAACCCAAATTCAGTGGAAACCATTGGCTGCCTGGAATATAGAACATCAATACAAAAATGTTTCATGTGCTAAAAAATGGTTGGCATGTATATAAATCATACATAACTTTTTGGTTAGAGAGCTAAAATATGCGCACACAAAAACAGTAGCATGGTCCTTTAAATAATCCTGATGTCATGACCAGAGGTAGCTGTCTGACCGTTTAAAGCTGCATAAAACCACGCATGAATGGAGACAGAGAAGCAGGCTGACTAATGAGATTGGGTGCAAAATTGTGGGGAGAGAGATGGGTTTTAGTTTTGGTTCTGTTTCTATTAAAGGGGTGATAGAATGATTATATAGGTATTTTACACTGTTCCTTAAGGTCTCCTAATAGGGGATGTAACATTGGTTGGGCTGAAAATTGCCCAAATGCTATTTTATTAGGCCCTTAACTACCCTGTGAATATGGCTTTATTTGGAACAAGAGCTTTTCTTCCAAATATGGTATGCTCATGAATATTTAGATGAGCTGCATGCTGATTGGTTTGAGCGATAGAAACACATTGGAGACGAGACAGCAGGTCTCATATTTCAGACACTGCAAAGGTATACATTGTTTGTCTGCTATTAAATTCACTTATGAGACTTTTTTTAAGCGAGTAATCAACTAGATGTCAAATATGGGAATCTTGGTCAATAACTAATTATTTTGCCTTTACTTAGATAAAGCCGTCTAATATTGTTGCTTTCATATTATTTACTTTCATCTACTTTTATCTACTTTTTAATATCACAGTAAAACATCACCATCACAGCAAAAGCATGTCTTTTTATCTCTCCCTTTGTCATCTGCCACATGTATGAATGTGTAGAAATGGCATCCTTTCTTCCCTAAAGAAATGGAACTAATAAAAGGTATCTTCACTCAGCACTCTGTCTAATTATAAAACATGTCACTGCCCCCACCCTTTGCTTGTAATTATGGTGTTTACTAGGAAGTGGTGCATTTATTTCGGTTTAATCCCCCTTCCTGGCCGGCCGGGGCGGTCAGATGACAGGCGCTAATCTCTGGATTGCCTGCCTGACGGACTGCCCATTTACTAATGTGGGATTAAAGCGAGCATGCCACCATCACGTAGCAGCCTCTCAACCCAACAAGTGGGGTCAGTGGGGATGGTGACTCTAAACTGGAGCAGGCAGATGATGAGCTGTGTCACCTCCTTTTCTTACCACTTTAAATCTCTATAAGCCCTCTTTTCCTGTATATGTTTGTATTCTTTCTCCTTTGTAATATTTTCTCAGAACTCTCAGATTTTACCAAAGCATGGAGGAAAGGATTGTTAAAATGATGAACCTAAGGAATCTGCTACAGTTTCACTTGATTTGTAAAGTCGAGTAAGGTGCAACATTACAACATTACAACAGTATATGGAAAACTATGTACATTTCTATTGTAATGTTAAAGAATAAAATATAAAAATATAACTCTTTCCTACTCTACTTTCTACTTACGGAAGAGGATTAGGGCCACGTGGAAAAATGTATTTGAGTTCTGAGTTCTTTTCCTCTTGTCAGTCAGTCTTCCTGTCATTTCAGCGTTTGCTATTCGTAAGACATAAGCTATAGACATAAGATACTTTATTGTCATTGCACCACTGTCTGACAGTATTACAATACAATTGCATTGGTGCTCCCTGAGTATTACAGTAAAAAACACAACAATCACAACAAACACTAAACATGACAAGAGCAAGAGGTGAAAAAGTCCCAGCAGTAGATATTGCACATTACAGATACCAGTTAACAGATAAGGTATTGCACATTCCTTATAAGTTTGCAGCCTCAGTAATAAATAGATAAATAAATAAGACGATTGTGATTGATTTAAAGAAATGCCAATAAACAAGAGCATGTTTTCCTTCCATCCCTGAATGCTGTGTGGACTAGACAGACCCTCCTTTGCAGCGCTGTGGAGGAAGGTCTGGCAATGCGAGACTAGGTCACGGGTGATGTTAGCTTTGCCATCGGGCCTCAAAGATGGCGCTGACTGCTGGTAGTTGAGTTCCGATGATCTTCTGGGCTGCCTAAATGACCCTCTGCAGACAACTGTTTCCCTTCCAGCCCTACAGTCCTACAGTTTTGTCTTTAGTCGCCCACCTGATTTACCGACCCATTCTCACTCCCAACTCGTAAAATATCGACGCTTGGTCATTGTCTCTCAGCGTCAGATACTCTATATACTGCGCTGTAAGATGACGTAGTATGAAGAGCGACAACAGTAGCGAGTAGTATGAAAGACCCAAAATCTGCGAAAGGAGGTAGGTTGGGTCAAACAACAGAGGACTTTCACCCAGGAGACCGGGATTCGTGTCCCGTTCTTGTCCCGCATGTCACTGAAACGTACATTCTGTAACCCCACCCAGTATCTTTTCCTAAACCTATCTGTCCCGTTCTTGTGCCGCATGTCAGTTAAACTATGTCCCGTCAAAAAGGGACACCAATAGTCTCAACCAAGCACATCTAAACATGACGTTAAAGAGACTTTTTCCGTCAATAACAAATGCCAAAGGCACCTGACCAAGCGTTGCTTTTTCACGCGATGGGAGTGAGAATGTGTTGGATTTGCCATGTACTGGCAACCTTCCCTCAATTCTCCACCATGAACCGTCTCCTACAGTCAATGTTGGAAACTCTTAACCATGACAGTGGAAGTTTCCAGACATTACCAAAGTAGTATTCTTTGCTTAAACTTAACCAGTTACCCTTTAACTTAACTAAGCCATAGAAGAGCAGAAGAAGCTCATGTGAATTGTTGTTTGTAACAGCCACTAGAGGCTCAGAGGTTCAGTGTCACATTTAGTAGTCAGTTTTCCTAGGCTTTTCTTTGTGAAAATGAATCATCTTGGTCTAGTTCAAAGTTTCTGTATGGGGTGAGATTAGATATAACATTTTGAGGAGCTGAGTAGAAACTCAAACAAACCTCAGGGAACTATCACAAACAGCCCTGTACCCTGTACCTCCCATCAAACCAAACTGCCTTCCTCTCTGTAAAATGACATCCCATTTGTTTTGCATGTACGTGTCTCCCACTAATACCCTGTTTTGACAGGAAATACTTGACATTATGGAAGCAAGATGCCCTCGAAATGCAGTTTCATCGTCTGTCGTCATCTCTTTCCTCTGTGAATGAACACACTTGCTGTCTCGTCTTTCTCCTCTCACTCTTCTCCTTGTCTCTCCATCTCTTTGTCGTTAAGCTCGGTTTTTGCTACAACTTTACCAAAGCACGAAACAAGAATCACTGTAAGTGCAAACAAAAACAAGTGAAGATAGAAAAAGAAATGTGACAACGAGATCCAGCTTTACAATTCTGTGGCCAATGGCCAAAAGCAAAAACATTTGAATAATATCAGGAGTAAGAAATGAGAGGAAACAAATACAGATGAAATAGTTTGACGTTAAACACAGTCTTGCATTTATTCTCTCTCTCTCGCTGCCTCTGTCAGGAAGTCTATCATCTAGATGCCTGTCACTTTTCCTGTCACATGACCTCCCGTCCAATGACACTAACAGTGGCTGTGCAAACACCAGCCTTCATATTACAGCCACCAATCTGCACAGAGAGCGTTATCTTGGCTGCAGGATGGTGTGTACCAAATAAACACTGTTTGATTTTCACTGTCTTTTGATTTTCTTGTCTCCTATTGCACAAGATAGAATTAATAGTGGCTATGCATCCCTTAAATCGCTCGCTGAGAGCTTCCTTTTTTCTTCTTCTTTTCCCCTCTGGTCCTAAAACAACGTAGCTACTAGGGCTGTAGCGATACACTAATCTCACGATACGATACAATACACAATATTCAGCTCACAATATGATATATATCACAATATTCAGCCAAAGATACGATTCGATATAATTCAATACACTTAAATCATTTTCTGAAAGATTTAAAGGGGACAGAGTGACCTCTCCGGGGACCATCACCTTATCGTGGTGGAGAGGTTTGTGTGTCCCTATGAACCTGAGGGCTGTGTTGTCTGGAGCTTTGTGCTCCTGGTAGGGTCTCCCAAGGCAAAGTGGTCTCAGGTGAGGGGCCAGACAAAGAATGGTTCAAAAACCCTATGAGTGACCGAGGTAGAGATGGAGTGACCCTGCCCGGAGGAAGCCCGGGGCCCCCGTCTGGAGCCAGGCCCAGATGGAGGGCTCGTTAGCGAGCGTCTGGTGGCCGGGTTTGCCACGGAGCCCGGTCGGGCACAGCCCGAAAAAACTACGTGGCACCTATCTCTCCATCCCATGGGCCCACCACCTGTGGGAGGAACCGCTGGGGTCGGGTGCGCTGCCATATGGGTGGCAGTGAAGGTCAGGGGCCTCGACGGACCAGACCTGGGCAGCAGACGCTGGCTCTGGGGACGTGGAATGTCACCTCTCTGTGGGGGAAGGAGCCGGAACCTGTGCGGGAGGTGTAGCGCTACCGGTTAGATCTGGTGGGGCTTACCTCTACGCACAGTCTCGGTTCTGGAACCATACTCCTGGATAGGGGTTGGACTCTTTTCTTCTCCGGAATTGCACAGGGTGTGAGGCGCCGGGCGGGTGTGGGGATACTCACAAGCCCCCGGCTGAGCGCCGCTACGTTAGAGTTTAACCCGGTGGACGAGAGGGTCGCCTCCCTACGCCTGCGGGTTGTGGGGGGGAAAACTCTGACTGTTGTTTGTGCATATGCACCAAACAAGAGTTCGGAGTATTCGGCCTTCTTGGAGACCTTGAGTGGAGTCCTGCATGGGGCTCCAGTCGGGGACTCCATAGTTCTGCTGGGGGACTTCAACGCGCACGTGGGCAGTGATGGAGACACATGGAGAGGCGTGATTGGGAGGAACGGCCTCCCTGATCTAAACCAGAGTGGTTGTTTGTTGTTGGACTTCTGTGCTAGTCATGGATTGTCTATAACGAACACCATGTTCAAACATAGGGATACTCATAAGTGTGCTTGGTACCAGAGCACCCTAGGCCAAAGGTCAATGATCGATTTTATACTCGTTTCATCTGATCTGAGGCCGTATGTTTTGGACACTCGGGTGAAGAGAGGGGCGGAGCTGTCAACCGATCACCATCTGGTGGTGAGTTGGGTCAGGGGGTGGGGGAAGACTCTGGACAGACCTGGTAAGCCCAAACGGGTAGTGCGGGTAAATTGGGAATGTCTGGAGGAGGCCCCTGTCCGACAGACTTTCGACTCACACCTCCAGCGGAGCTTTTCGTGCATTCCTGTGGAGGCTGGGGGCATTGAACCCGAGTGGACAATGTTCAAAGTTTCCATTGCTGAAGCTGCGGTGAGGAGCTGTGGTCTTAGGGTCTTAGGTGCCTCAAGGGGCGGTAACCCACAAACACCGTGGTGGACACCGGTGGTCAGGGAAGCCGTCCGACTGAAGAAGGAGTCTTTCCGGGATATGTTATCCCAGAGGACTCCGGAGGCAGTTGCAATGTACTGAAGGGCCCAAAGGGCTGCAGCCTCTATCATGAAAAAGGCAAAGCAGCGGGTGTGGGAGAAGTTCGGAGAAGACATGGAGAAGGACTTTCGGTCGGCACCAAGGTGCTTCTGGAAAACTGTTCACCACCTCAGGAGGGGGAAGCGGGGAACCATCCAAGCTATGTACAGTAAGGATGGGACGCTGTTGACCTCAACTGAGGAGGTAATAGGGTGGTGGAAGGAGCACTTTGAGGAGCTCCTAAATCCGACTAATACACCCTCTATGGTAGAGGCAGAGGATGATGGGGGATTGTCGTCAATTTCCCTGGTGAAGGTTGCTGAGGTAGTTAAACAACTCCACAGTGGCAAAGCCCCAGGAATTGATGAGATCCGTCCAGAAATGCTTAAGGCTCTGGGTGTGGAGGGGTTGTCTTGGTTGACACGCCTCTTCAACATTGCGTGGAAGTCTGGGACGGTGCCTAAGGAGTGGCAGACCGGGGTGGTGGTTCCCCTTTTTAAAAAGGGGGACCAGAGGGTGTGTGCCAATTACAGGGGTATCACACTTCTCAGCTTCCCCGGTAAAGTCTACTCCAAGGTGCTGGAAAGGAGGGTTCGGTCGATAGTCGAACCTCAGGTTGAAGAGGAACAATGCGGATTCCGTCCTGGTCGTGGAACAACGGACCAGATCTTTACTCTTGCAAGGATCCTGGAGGGAGCCTGGGAGTATGCCCAACCGGTCTACATGTGTTTTGTGGATCTGGAGAAGGCATATGACCAGGTGCCCCAGGAGATACTGTGGGAGGTGCTGCGGGAGTACAGTGTGAGGGGGTCCCTTCTCAGGGACATCCAATCTCTGTACGACCAAAGCGAGAGATGTGTCCAGGTTCTTGGTAGTAAGTCGGACTCGTTTCAGGTGAGAGTTGGCCTCCACCAGGGCTGCGCTTTGTCACCAATCCTGTTTGTAGTATTTATGGACATGATATCGAGGCATAGTCGGGATGGAGAGGGGTTGCAGTTCGGTGGGCTGGGGATCTCATCACTGCTTTTTGCAGATGATGTGGTCCTGATGGCATCATCGGCCTGTGACCTTCAGCACTCACTGGATCGGTTCGCAGCCGAGTGTGAAGCGGCTGGGATGAGGATCAGCACCTCTAAATCGGAGGCCATGGTTCTCAGCAGGAAACCGATGGAGTGCCTTCTCCAGGTAGGGAATGAGTCCTTACCCCAAGTGAAGGAGTTCAAGTACCTTAGGGTCTTGTTCGCGAGTGAGGGGACAATGGAGCGGGAGATTGGTCGGAGAATCGGCACAGCGGGTGCGGTATTACATTCAATTTATCGCACCGTTGTGACAAAAAGAGAGCTGAGCCAGAAGGCAAAGCTCTCAATCTACCGGTCAGTTTTTGTTCCTACCCTCACCTATGGTCATGAAGGCTGGGTCATGACCGAAAGAACAAGATCCAGGGTACAAGCGGCCGAAATGGGTTTCCTCAGGAGGGTAGCTGGCGTCTAGAGCCGCTGCTCCTTCGCGTCGAAAGGAGCCAGTTGAGGTGGTTCGGGCATCTGGTAAGGATGCCCCCTGGGCGCCTCCCTAGGGAGGTGTTCCAGGCACATCCAGCTGGGAGGAGGCCCCGGGGAAGACCCAGGACTAGGTGGAGGGATTATATCTCCAACCTGGCCTGGGAACGCCTCGGGATCCCCCAGTCGGAGCTGGTTAATGTGGCTCGGGAAAGGGAAGTTTGGGGTCCCCTGCTGGAGCTGCTACCCCCGCGACCCGACCCCGGATAAGCGGACGAAGACGGATGGATGGAGAGTGATTTTGGTGACATCTTGTGAGTGTTCCATTTACTTGGATTTAATTAATTGAACTGAAAACTAAAAACATCAGTTACACAATATATGTCTCTGACTGGACAGAGAGTCTACAAGCTTGCAAATGCTGGACAAAATGAATCAAAGATGTGTTGAGAAAATTAGTTCCATTTATTGAAACAGTTCAAACTGTAGCTTATAAGCCTTTGAAAAGTAAATACAGTGCAGTATTGCAATTAACAATGGAGAGTTAAAAAGTGCAGCAAGTGGCCTGTTCTGAACAGCTTCTTTGACAGCTTTTTTAGCTTGACACTGAACATATGAGGTAGCCAGTCTAGTCACCAGGTAAGTAAACAGTACCATGGCTTCTCCAAAACATCCAATAATTCAAGTCACTAAGAAGAACATTTAAACATTTAACTTAAAATGTACCCGTAGCCAAGTAGTTTAAGGCCTGTGAGGTAGCCAGTCTAGCCAGCAGAAAAGAAAAATAAACCATGGCAGCCAGCCAATAATTCAAGTCCATAGGAGCAACATTCAAGCCAACTTAAAATTGTACCCATTTTAGCAGAGTAGCTTAAGGCCTTACGTGAACACTAAATAGAAACTCTCCTCTCCACATAACTGCAGACCAAGTGATCTACATTGTCTTCAGATTTTTGTTCAGGAATAGAATCTGATCAACGTGCTCTGGGAGAAGTGCACTTCTCTGAGCAGTGGTGATATCTCCGGCGGTGGAAAAGAGGAAACACTAGTGCCAGGGACACAGAGGTACCTTTTAGCAAGTTGTGACAAGAGTGGATACTGATACTGGGCCTCCTTTCACCAGACCAGTGGATCTTCTTTCACTTCCAGGAGATCTGCCTCCTTGTAGTGGGTCATCTGCTCCTTGGCCTCATCCTCTTGGGTATTTGTCTTGGGTCGTGCTGCACCACCACCGTATCGTTCACCAAGAAGGGCAGCCAGTGGACAAGACAGCCTTGGATTCCTGGGTGGAGGATGTTGACCTTCAAATAAATAAACAATAAAAACAAAAATGCATTACTTATAGTTAAGCACATTCCATAATTCCTACACAGAGGTTCAGACAACACAGTGCGCTTCACTGGATAACAATGGGTGATACTGACCTTGACTGCTCTCTCCTTCCATGAATTGCTCTCCTTCATCTACAGCGTCTTCGTCTTCTTTAGATGCCATCCCCTCATCATCAGCACGAGCATTTGCTGTCCCCTCTTCATCCACACTCCAGAGTGACTAAATTAAATAAGTCAACATTAAATGAAATTCATGAGCTTTTATTGTATAAATCTTTTAATTACTATATTTATTATATGCCTTTAAACCTATTAACATTACAGTATTTATGCTTTTTAAACTATTTAATATTTATCTATTTTAAACTGTTAACGTTGTAGGATTTTCCTTTTAAACTTTGAACAATGCATTATTTAGGCCTATGCTTACTCTCGCCAGGAGATGGCAGATAGGGTACAATGCCAAAGGTTAAACCTAGCAGTACCATCCCTGACTTACCTCTGATGGCTGCATGCTCAGTCTTGCAGCCTCTGCAATCAGTCCATCATAAACTTCCTGTCTTTCATTTTCCGTTAGCATTACCTTGTCCAGGTGGTGACGTTTTAGGTGGGCTCGTAGGTTGGTGGTATTTCCAGAGTATTTCACATTTGTGTCACATAGCTTGCAAACCGCGATGCTTTTGTCTAAGTCGTTGCTTTCCTCCTTCTTTTTAAACCGCAAGTGCTCCCACACATCTGCTTTTAAGCATGAAAGTGCTGCATTTTCTTGAATCTCCTCGGTCTGACTCCGTAAACAGGAAGAGGTAGACGTCGACGTCTGTGTAAAGTTAGTACGGGTAACTTGCTCTACAGCGGCACTAGCGGCTGGCTGACCAAATCGCTCTTCCTGTAACGCGAACGGGGGTAAACGCAGGGGATTTGAATGGGACTTATGTATCGATACTCACGGCTTAAAAATCGATACTTTCTTGGGAAAAAAAATATCGATTTATATCGCAGAATCGATAAAATTGCTCAGCCTTAGTAGCTACTGTTTCAAAGAAAGGTGACTTGAAAACGTTTTGTAATTTGCTTCAGTCGGCTTGAATTCCCCAGCAGTTAGAATGGAGAATGACCCAGTTTGATTGTGAAAAGAAGTGATAGAAACCTGTGGCATGATCCACCTCTTGCCCACTGTGCTCCAAGTACTGAATCTTTAACCAAAATATGGCTAAATACAGGCTGCATGTAGTCTTTACCCTTGGCCCCTTGCATTGCTGGCTCTAGCCCTAGGCACCACCTATCAAATCCAAACGCGTGACTAGAAACGTGTCACCAGCCAAACCATTGTTTTCCTACAGTATGGCATGGTGTCTGCTAGCGGTTTTTAGATGTCCATAAAAGTTAAACTATTTTCACTGTGAAACTGGGTTGCCATTGGAGTCCTTGATAACTGCCAAGCTCCACCTGTCCCACCTGCCTCTCTTTATGATCGTCTCTTTTCAAATCTAGATCATCTAGATAAGTCAATCATGCAACACATTTATATCAACACATGCTATCTTAAACAAGGGCAGCACAATATTTGGCTTCCGGTCTTTCCTGCTGCCCTCGGGTTAAATGGAAAAGTTCTCTGGCATAAATGCATCACATTGAGAGTATATAAAAGGGGGGAAAACAGTTTAGCTGAGGTTCAGGTTACTTTATTGGTACCCGTAGTTAAACTAGGTTTACAGTCTAAGAGGCAGGACATCCTTAAAACTTTGTAGACCACCACATAACATGCAACACACAAAACATTAAAACATATAAAACAGACAAAACATGGATAAAAAGAATAGAAAACAGTACATGACCAAAGTGCTTGTGCATTTTGTGCAAGTAATTCTACAGTTTGTTTAACAGAGTGATTGCCGCTGGGACAAATCTGTTTTTAAATGTTGTAGTTCTGCAACTAGGGACTTTTAGCCTCCGTCCAGAGGGGAGATACTGGAATTCCCAATTCAAAAGATGTAGGCTATCTTCTAAAATGGCCATAACTATCTTCTGTAGTTGTTTAGCATACAGGGATGTGGGGTGCAGCTGGGACTCCTTACTTGACCATTTTACTATTTGATTTAGGTGATTCTTGTGCTTAACTGAAACACACCCAAACCATGACACTAAGGAGAAAGATATGATGGGTTCGATAACGGCACGATAAAATAATGTCATCATGGTATTGTCTATATGAAAATGGTACAATTTTCTCAAGCCTTATAGACGCTGTTGTCCTTTTTTACAGACAGCTTCACAATTCTCCTGGAAATATTATTACATTAATTTAGGGTCAATAATTGTCCCTAGATATCTATAGGATTCTTCTTGATCCACTAGTTGACCATTTATAGTTATGGCCTAATATCCTGGAGTTTTACCAAAATCAATATACATAGTCTTTGTTTTGGAAATGTTCAATTGAAGGTGTGACTCCTCAGCTGTTTCCAAAAGTGCAGTATGAAATTACATACATTAAAGATAAATAAATCATTATT
Source organism: Sander vitreus (assembly GCF_031162955.1). Taxonomy (NCBI): domain Eukaryota; kingdom Metazoa; phylum Chordata; class Actinopteri; order Perciformes; family Percidae; genus Sander; species Sander vitreus. The sequence continues at coordinate 27,346,226 of NC_135858.1, forward strand.
AATTACTTGAATAAGATATTTTTTGGTCTTCACTCTCTCTCTTTCCTCTGTAAAATACTGACCGACAGTGAATCTTTTTCTGTTTGTTGTATCATTTGAGAAAGGGTCTGGTCAAATAAAAGATTTGTCTTCATCCAGCTTCCTTTCCGATCATGGATATGTAATGTGATATAGCAAATAATGTATGGTTTGAATAGGCTGAACAATGATATCACACAGAGCCATAATATTATACAGTTTAAAAATAGATTCAAGAAAACAATACTTGACCAATACAGAAAGGAGACCTGAATATAGGAATGGAAATGTAATGTAAGTATATAGTTGCATGTTGTTGTAAGTGTAAGTGTTGTATGACCTACAATTTTGTATGCTGTATATGCATATCTATTTGATTTTTTCCTGTAATAATATGATTTTGTGAAGTAGGGGCAGGACTAAGCATTATGCTTCTGCCTGCTCCTTCTCAAACTTATCCTTTTTTTTTTTGTTCTTTGGTAAACTTTGATTTGTCTATGGTTGTGTTTTTAATCATTGTGTTTTTCTTTTGTTTAGTGTTTTTCTTTGACAACATACTGTTTGTTCGAGATAAATGAAAAATCAAATCAAACCAAAACAATGTGATGTGAAGATAATGAACATGTCACCAATAAAGAACACATTGGTTTCGGTCACTATAGTTTCTCTGTGGTCCTGCCATCTTCTTTTTCTCAGGGAGGATTGAAATAAAGACTCAGAGAAAGAAGTCAAGCTTTTGCATTCATTAATTTGGTTTACAAAGTAAATATGGTATATGAGACCTAAATTTATACATGCAGTAATACAATCTGTTATTAAGTGTATGTGTTACAATCTATTAAACCCTCGATTCATTATAGTAAAAAGTATAAACAAACAAGCATTAAAAATGTCCAGTACACAGTCGATCATTGTTGACTCAATCCATCATCAAGATGAATGTTGGCTACAGTTTCACATCTGTATCCAGGGGTTTTAAGCATCTCCTCTGGATCAAGAAGTTGCCTGAACTTTATTGTGTTTTGATTTGCATATGAGCAAAGAGTAAACCAGGTGCGGCCCCAGCTGGACCAAATATGTTTGCATCCAAGTTTGCAATTGGACAGTCATTAACCATAATTTGCATTGAAGTATGTTTGTGCACTGGTTGTTGACATCCATGAGTGACTGAGGTTGGTCAATGGCTGCAGGCTGCAGTGTAGAGAAGAAACAGACTGTGCTGAGTGAAAGTATGTGATACGTCAGTTTTTATTAGCAGGATACAGCCAACAATTAGCAAAGGAAATGGATTTTTCATTATATTGTTAGTATTTAACAACTATCTTGTGTCCATATTAGAAATCATGAACCAAAAACCCATTATAATAGCAATTATTATCACTGACAATGCAGATTCACTGATATTGCCCCCAAAATGTTACATTCTAGTCAGAGTGCTGAATTGTGCAAAGAGGGAAGAAATGCTATGCCAATTCTATGGGAAAATTGCAAAGCTAAGATTAAAAAAACGTTCAATAAACATTGGCTAATATTTCAATGTGTATCGACACACCAACTGCTTTCCTGATATGTGTGTGTATATAGTTGGGTTTATAATTAGAGCTACCATAAAATACAAATGTTTGCAGCAGAAACAAAGAATATTAAAACCCTCTCACTGTTCCACAAGAAAGACGAGAGAGCAAAGGTCACATCGACTGCCTCACTGTTGGTTTGTGTTTGGTTTTTTACTGTTGAAGTGAGTCTAAGGGCCCTATCTTGCACCCAGCGCAATTGACTTTGTACACCGATGCATGTATCATTCCTATTTTGCACCCGATGCACAGCGGACTTTTCCCTCCACAGACTCACGTCGGTAAATTAGGGAATGAATTTGCGCTCCCGGGGGGCGGTTCAGCAAAAAGAGGAGGCGTGTTCCGGCGAAAACGTTCCCTAGTGCTATTTTGCAGTTTCAGAAAACAATTCCGCCACAGACCAGGAAAAATCTAGTCTAAAGTCAGTGGCGCGTTATTCAGATGCTATTTTAAGGGCGCATGCTTGGCCGTAATGTAGAGTGTGCACACCGCGCATACCATTTGCTTCTCTCATCTCACGGAACCCAGCAGTTTCCATTTTTGCAAACAATACATAAATATAAGGAAGAAACATTTCCATCATGGATGTGTTGATGACATAAATGAGGAAGTATTAGAGGACTTAAGGAGATGTGATGTTGAACTGTGTGTGCCGATGCCAATTAACCCAAATGTCCCAGCAGCAGCACGGGAGAGGAGAGACAGAAGAGCTGCATCGTCTATAGTGAGGTAATCTCGGTCTAATGTTAGACTACATTGAAAAAATATCACCATGCATTCATAACCTCGTGATTCAGTGAGAGTGAGCCCAAAACATCGGAAAGTATGTTTTTGTGACATTTCTTTATTTACATGTTGTCAAAAAGAAAAATCAATAGCAAACGTCGGTCTCGTTGGCTGTGAACCGCTCCTGGCGTGTATTAAGAGTGTGTGCCTAGCAAATCCGCCATTATAATAGCAATCCGCCATGGAAAAAGCGCACCTGCTTTTAAAGGGAATGTGAGATAACGCTCTGATTAGTTACGCCCAAACCACACCTATGAGTAATGTAGCTAGACCAACCCATTTTAGATTTGTGGCAGGCGCAAGAGTCATTTATCCCGCCGGTATAATAGCAACATTGCTCGAGATCCGCACACAAAGCTACTTGTGTTTGGCGTTTGATACTTGCGTTTCAGATCGTTAAAATAGGGCCCTAAACCGTTATTCTGCAATACTTTCAACCCTTTATCAACATGTTGCCACAATGAATAATGCATGATGATCATGACTGTGTTCCTGTTATAGTGTTGAAACTAGCCTACTTTTCTGTACCGACAGGATCTAATAGTACATTTTAGAAGTGTTTTCCCGGCTGTCAAATAAGACAATAAAAAGGTTAATGACAAGTTGAATTGATGAGGATTAGAGTTAAACCAGAAAGGAGCTTGTAGAGGAGATTTCCATTTAGAATACACAGTGAGAACAGCTCCAAGATGAAGTTACTAATTAATCTCAAATGGTTGTAAAACTTTTTAGGATTTACTTAAATTCAGTGTCTCAACCATAGACTGTAAAATTAGTGGATGTAGCAGCAGTGATGTCACCCAGTGGGTGGTAAGCTGCCATTTTGAAGCATCGAATTTGGCATTTTGGCAGTCCCCATCTTGGTTTTTTGAAACCAGATGTGGCAATGTTTAACAAGAGGATTGTTGAGTTTACAAAAGTTAAAACATTGGTAATGTTTTTAGCTCAATATACTTTTAGGTTAAAAATGTAACCTATTTTATGTAAACTGCCGTGAGACGGTCACTGCAACTGCAGCTGAGCCGAAAATTATTGTTTCAATACTGATTAAGCCTAATCAGCATTAGACTGCCTCACACTATCCCAAGCTTCTAAAGAACTGATTAGGTCATGTCTGTCAATTTGCATACTGGAGGAGACTCATTGTCCTCACAGGAAAAGTAACCTTCTGTCTCCAATCCCCTGGTGTCTTAGACTAGATTAGGACAAATAGAATGTTTATTCCTGTAAAATTTACATAAAGATTTGACATCTTCACGCTAGAATCTTTTGAACTGTGACCGGAAGTGACCCCAAAGAGGCAGACTTCAGAGCATGTCCTGCCTCATTGGACAGCGAAAAAAACAACAAAATACATCCAACCTGTCTCCATGCCAACTACGGGCCAATGGAAATGGGTTTAATACACATGGGAAATAGAACCGCCCCCAGGTGCAGGAAATATATGGTGAAACTTACAATGATTCGGGTCTGTTTTTATGTGACTCCATCAGGGAGAAGCATAGATCCAGTCTGCTGTCAGCTGCAGTGTAACATTTGCATTTTGTCATGTCATTTTCATCATTCTGTTTAATTAAATCTTTTGTTTATTCTTCATTGGACCAAGCCTCTCCTTCTTCAGAGATTTAACTAGAATTTTCTAACAGGGTGGAGCTGAGGAGGATGACGTAGCTAAACGCTAAAGAGAGAACGTTGCCAATTTTCAATCCCTCTGAAACAAGTCATCCAGCGGCGTTTTACCGGCGGGTTAACATGGACTTCCGGGTACTGCCGCCATTCATCTGCATATACAACAGAACAGAAAATCAGCAAACTTTCTCTTAAGTTACCAGCTAACGCTAGCACTAGCTAGCTAGCTAGCTTGGTTGGCAGAACACTTTGAGCTGTATTTGAGTTGTTGTTTAGTTACTGCTAATACAACACATTTTCTGATGCAGCTGCGTCCTATTAAAAGGTTTCCAACAGTGACCAAGTGGGAGCAGCGATAAGAAATGCCACGTATGTGTCACAGAATTTGCTGAGCTGCAATACAAAAAGATTTGTGTCCAGGCAGGACTTTGAGAAAGTAATCTATGCTTTCGTTTCCAGCAGGTTAGATTACTGTAATGTATTTTCTCTATTATCTACCCCAAAAAAATCTCAGATAAGCTCATTCAGATTGCTGCTGCTAGAGTTCAAACAAAAACCACGAAAACTGAACATATCACACCAGTTCTCAGGTCTCTTCACTGACTTCTTGTGTGTCAGAGAATAGAGGTCAAAGTGCTGCTGCTTGTCTATAGATTTCTCAATGTCTCCTGGCCAAAACACTTCTGTAACTGTCTTTTACCATATGGACCCCTCTCTGCCTCTCAGGTAGCCAGGTTGAGGGCTGACAACTGTTACCAAATGTAACATAGTTAAATGGGTTCAGGTTAATGGAGAAGCAGCATTTAGTTACTGTGCACAACAGGGCTGGAAAAAACTCCACGAGGATATAAGACTTGCACCAACTTGACTCTTTTAAATTCAATTTAAACATTTTTTTCTTTCTGTTCTGCACTGCCTTTGACTGAATCCCAAATAATTGTGAATAGATGACTTATCTTGCCTTCCATATCCTGTATTCATGGCTTTGTTTTTTGCAGTATGTAAAGCACTTTGAACATTGTGTCTAAAATGTGCTGTACAAATAAGCTTGCCTATGATGAAGAGTAACACGTAGCAAAACACCACACTTTCAAGTCTACTACATTTTATTAATATTGGCCAATATCACAAATCACAATTTTGCATCAAGTTTACAATAACATACAGTACAACACAAGACTCAGTCTCAGGAAAAACTCCCTAAAAAAACCTTCAACAGGAAAAAAGGGAAGAAACCTCAGGAAGGCCTAAAGAGTGAAGCCAATGCAGAAGTGCCTTAAACCTGCATTATATCTAATTCCCAGCAGGGGTCGACTCCACTGGTTGCAAGAAGAAGTCTGTTTCTATTGAAGTCTATGAGAAAATCACCCTGATGACATTTTCATAATTAGTTTATGGACTCGATTGTTAGTTTCAAGTCTTTTTCAAAACAGCATGATGTTCATTATGTAAATTATGGTCACAAATATTTTAAGATAGATGATAAGCAGGGGATGCTGTAGGGCTGCGGCTACACACCGACCTGTGAATCAGGACAGAGGCTTAGCAATGCTAACCGTGGCGCCTTCTACATTAAAAAAGCTGTGAACTTAGTTTTGAGTAAACTTTGACCCTCTCACTGTGTGTTTTCACTTCATCAAAGTTAACTGAGACATTTGGTTGCCTAAAAATAGCTTGTTCAGCGTTCTGCCTACCAAGCTAGCTAGCTACCAATAGCATTAGCTGGTAACTTAAGGAAATGTTTGCCGATTTTCTTTGTACTGCTGTACATGCAGATGAATGGTGGCAGCACCCGGAGGTCCGTGTTTACCCTCCGGTACATCTCCACTGAATGACACGCTTCAGAGAGTTTAAATCTGCAAATTCCCTACTTTAGCAGCACCATTGCAACCATAAACATCGCCAAACTTGAGGCTTCAAAACAGCAGTCCACAGACCAATGGGTGATGTCACGGATGCTGTGTCCACTACCATTACATTCTATGGGGAGAAGAAAGAGAGAGTTAAAACTTGCTACCATGGTGTCAACAATCAATTTGACAATGTTATAGTGATTCGTGAAATCTCCAAATACCACATTTATCAAGATGCTTCCCTGTCTCATCACTGTGCATCTACATTAAGCAGAATTGCTTCAGCAGGTTTCTTTTAAATGCCAGAGAAAAGGTCAACACGTGCAACTGTATCACAGCACAACACTCAAATTCTTGAGTACTACTTTATTACTGGGCCAGACCACTTCATTTGATAAGAAAGTAAGCAGGATGTTTGGTTCCTCAGGGCAGATTTCAGTGGTCATACTGAATCATTTGAATGATGCAAAGTTGCCTTTTGGAACAAGTATGTACGTGTTTGTGTCATTAATTTGAATGAAGCATTTTTTTTAGGGTGTGTGTGTGTGTGTGTTTATGGAGGAGATCCTAAACAAATCTGGTCTCAGTGCTTATATAACAGGCACACTCCACATCCGCCTGCCTGTGTTTGTGTGTGTGTGCGTGTGTGTGTGTGTGTGTGTGTGTGTGTGTGTGTTTGTTGGTGTCTTTGTCTTTTGGTGTGTAAATTGTTCCTAAATGTGAATAACAATAGAACTTGGAATGTCAAGTATTTATTACAAGAAAACTGTGAGCCCAAAGAGAAGACATTGTTGTCCATATATAATTTGACAATAACCCATTTACATGAATTGACACGTGGTAATTGGTGGCAACAGCAAGTGTGTGTGTGTGTGTGTGTGTGTGTGTGTGTGTGTGTGTGTGTGTGTGTGTGTGTGTGTGTGTGTTTTTAATGTAGGTCCCAGAGTACAGAATGACAAGTGTAGCAAACACTGAGAATAGCAAACACACTTTTCTATTTAAATCCTGTGGCAGACTCTGTCAGTAACAGTGGAATGTTCTACATAGAAAGGCAATTTATGAAACGCAAATACATTGAAAAATTAGGTATATATTGATAATGTTTGTGTGTGTGTGTTTGTGTGTGTGTTACATCTCAAACTGATTTCAAAACATAATAAGAACTCCAGTCGTTTTGTAATTTTCCTCCAGTTGACTTTACAGTATCTCCTTTTGGCGCATGAAAATGTTATCATTGTTAGGAATGTAGTGTAATATTATTCTTGGCATCGTTTTTTTTCTCATGGTGCCAGCAATTCTTTCTCCATATTTTGTAAATGTAAAGATATTTGACTATTTACAACCTTAACCCATTATCATTAATATATTGGCCTGCAAAGACCTGAATCGGCTGAACACTTGTGAGCAACAAGCACACTGGGGGCTGAAATGTTTCTTTGTCTTATATGATGGCATCAAATCACCAGAGTACATGTGGTATAAAAGACCCTCCCATGCACTTCCATCTTTTCCCTAACCTCAGGTAAAATGTAAAGCTGAAAAAAAAAGGGCAAAGACGTTCTCGAGAAAAATAGTAAAATGATGCCAAAATAATTTGTTTTGTCAACTGTTATAAAATGGTTTTCATGTGGATATAAGGATCATATGTGAGTGTCTTTACTATGATTAGCTCAATTGTCTCAAGATTGATAACATCCTCTTTAACAGCCATAGTAAAGGTGTCTGTTAGTGAATATTGGATATACTTTGAATTACAGATTAAACAGTATGCTTGTCACCCTGTCCACAAAGTTCTTTTTTGATGATGAAATCTCTCTTTTTCATCTCTTCCTTCCTTTCAAGAGGCCTTTTCTGGGTCATGGGTTAGCTCAGGTCATATGTAATCTACATTCTACCCCCACAAGAAACAGCAACAGTTTTTTTTGTTGCTGTTTTTCAGTCTGTTTATGTTTGCATGAAGGACTTGGTCACTGCATCTGCATCTATATTTCTGTTACTTTTTGCTGATGATACTCGCTTATTTATTTCCCATTAACATTTTCCACGCTTATTCCTTAGCAAATCCTGAAAAAGTTCAAATTTCTAAATGGTTTAAACTGAACAAGCTTCCTTTAATTGTCAATACACTTCCATCTTTTTTGACCTCAGGTAAAATGTCAAACTGCTAAACAAAAAATAGGAGAAAAGGGGCTGACGTAAAATTATGCCATAATATTCTTTTTCAACTGTTATGAAACGGTTTTCATGTGGCTATAAGGAATATATGTGAGTGTCTTTACTTTGATTAGCTGATGTCTCAAGCTTAATAACTTTAATAGCCATAGTAAAGGTGTCTGTGAGTGAATATTGGATACACTTTGAATAAACAGATTACATTCATTTATTATCATTTAGACTCATCTTGACATACAGAATAAAAACAAAAAAATGACTCACTTCTTATTTATTTTTTCAGTTTTGCAGGAGGAAGATGCTTTCCAGCCCCAGTCCCATGATCAAGTAGTAGAAATATCTACTGTATTACAGCAAAAAGCAGAGAATATCTAGCTGGCTTCCCACTTCCTAACATGGTGAGGCCAGAGATACTGCTACCTCTTGCTCTGCTAGTCTGGTGTGAAATTAGCTCAAGTGTGTGCTATTTGTGCCTCTACACTTCCTGAGTTATTACATTTTAAATGTAAGCACTGTCTGACAGCAAGATTAAGCAATGAAAATATTCTAAATATAGCATACACTTAAACAGGCGTTAATTTCTTTAGGTGGGCCTTTTTTGTTTAGGTGGCTAGAAATATGTTTTACAGCAGGACATTGCTTCGCTTCCATGTCTGTACTCCTGCCTGCTTCTCCAAACTTCTCATAAAACCCCACTTCAAAATATGTGAACTATCCCTTTAGGCAGACAGTCAGTGCAAGCAATTAAAACATGACAACATATGATCGAGTTTTTCAGTAAAGAAGATAAAATGGGGAAAGGGACACAATCTGACAGACACAGACAGAAAGTCAAGCATGCATGCAGTCATATGATACCAGGTCTGCGTTTAACCAAGATTTTGTGATCATATTCAAAGGAGCAATAGGGGTCATGATTGTACATTCAATATACAATAATTTCCAAAACTGGGAAACTCTCACAAAAACATATTTCTTCCTACTTGAGATTACAATGTCCCCTGTAATTCTTGATCTGGTTCATCTATCCCTTACATTTGTTTCTGTATTATGAATGTGGTAAATCTGCTAATCCATTTTAACCTTAATTATTTTATTACATGATTAAATCAAAAGTGCCACACCATACTTTATAATTGTGTTATAATTTGTTTACAGAATGTGAAAGGTCAACAGGTTCGTCATCACGTGGGGAAAATGAACTATCCTCCGTGCCCATTGCCGTCCAATGACGGAGATGGTTCTTGTTGCAGGAAGTAGCAAGAACCAACAACATTTCAGGAAAAGAAGGTTTATCAAACCACTAACTTGTTCTGTTTCTTTACTTTTTTGACATTTGGTCACAAAGCAGTCAAACAGACACTATCCTTATCTTTACCTCGCTGCTTTGGCCTGTGAGCTACGTCGTGCCAGTTTCTTGGATAACTTTAGCAACACATAGATACTGCCCATTTGCTCTGAATAGATAACGCTCCATTGGGTGCATGTGGGTGTCCTCGTTTAGAGTGCATAGGGGTGCACAAGGGCATGAGCTGGTAGCGGTAATAAACATCAACAGCAAAAATAAAATTAGAAAACAACAACAGTTTTTTGTTGCTGTTATTTTTGTTTTTTCAGTCTGTTTATGTTTATATGAATGACTTGGCCACTGCATCTGCATCTATATTTCTGTTACTTTTTGCTGATGATACTCGCTTATTTATTTCCCATAAACATTTTCCCACTTTTACCCATTTTCCCAGGATTTATTAATCCTGGAGCCTTTTCTGTTCACTCAGCAGTGATTTTACCTTATTTTTATTAACCTGCATTAAAATACAACTTGTACTGTACATATTGCTGTTCAGTTAAATAATATTATTTTAACATTGTGACCATTATTTTTAAAATTATTCATGCGACAGTCATTGGTGCTGTTATATTGCTTTATGAAGACTGCTGTTTATATTTTTAGAAGTCTGATGAATATATTATGGCAGTTGTTGAGATGATTAGAAAAGGCAGATAAAGTTTCAAATGTGTTTTAAATGAAGTCAGTGATTTAGGGCAGTATATAAAGTGCAATACTACTTGTGTGTTTCTATAGTGGTTCTAACAAAGGCTGACTGGTCAGAGACAAATAGATCTTTTTAGATGATTTATTTATTTTTCTATTCTTTAACAATAAAGGATCATGTATATTACTCTTCCATGTGCTTTTTATTTGCCACTCTTAGCACATAATTTGTGTTCTCTCCAGTAAACTGGGATTATAATTTGAGAGAATTGTACAATTATAAAAACCTATCCTAATTTTACAATCCTTCCAAATTATAGTCTTAGTTCACTGGACCAGTAACTATATAGTGTAGGCTACTGTACACACAGTACATTCATGAAACAACAGGGAGCGGACACCTCAATGGTTTTTGATGAATAGTCTGTTACTGTGCATTGAGATTATCACTTAATTATCTTCATAGTTTCTAGATTTTGGAGTCCAATTTTTCAGCGTCTTTCTTTTCTATGTCCATATAGCCTATACGAGGAAGCAAAGCATATTTGGGAAGACGCAAACTCGCTATAATAAAACAGCGAGAAATTGCATGGCAGACAATAGCGAACGGACTGAATCATAGTCTAAAAATATACATTCACGAACCACTATTCTTAACTGAAACCATTCTGCTCACTTTTAATCCAAAATATACAACTGTTAATGTGTGCAAATTATTACTAGCCTAACTCCTTGAATGTTAGAATTATGACGGTAACAGTCGTGGTCACATAATGTCTATTTTTAAGATACTTACACATTCAGTCGGTCCGTGATTGTTTGCAACATTTTCTCTCGTTTCATCACAGCAGCCGTGTTTCTTACAAATAATGTGTTCCACTTCATCAAACTTCCATTAGAAGCTGCTGCTCACTCTGTTTAAAGTATATGCACAATGCGTATTGCGGCTGTAAGAAGTGCAACAAAGTGCTGCCGCGAGGGACTAAACACTGAGATGCATAAACACACTGTGATGCACTCGAGATTGTAATGCAACAACCCGGTCTCACGGCAGTTCGTGAAATGGTCACGTTATTTTGATCTATTGATTCATGTACAGGGAAACGATTTTCTACTTTATTTCGTGCTGGTCACCACGAAATTGGAACGTTACCATTTCACGAACTGCCCTGCGACTGGGGGAGATGGTGACAAAATGATCCGCGGTCTCTGGGGGACACAACAACGGGAAAATTAAACGCCACACGCTGGCGACAACTGCCATGACACTGGCCTGCTCTGGGGGATGCAAAAACGGGGATGCCACACGCGGTAGATGGTGACAACAACAGCCGCCTGGACACGATCCGCGGTCTCTGGGGGACGCAACAAGGGGAAATTAAACGCTGCATGCTGGCGACGACAACGGGGACGCGCTACAACAACGGGACAGTTGTGGTTAGGAAAAGAAAGACGGGGAAAGGTTGTGGTTAAGAGAACAAGAATGCGGTAAGGAACTACCACACGCGGGACGCAATCCCCGGTCTCTGGGGTGAAAGTCCTGTGTTGTTTGACCCATACACCACCCCACCCATCCTCCTTACGCGGATTTTCGGCTTTTCAATACTACTCGCTACCATAATCGTGCTGTTATCACGTAATATGCTTCCCATTCAAATACATTAGTTTAAAATTCGTGCTCACCAACACGATAAAAACCAGAAAAACGTGTCCCTGTACACGACTCAATAGATTAAATAACGTCAACATTTCACAAACTGCCATGAGACTGGGCTGAATGCAATGATTTATTCCTCCACACGTAAAATACAACTAGCACTGCAGTTACCAAACGTAAAGCCTCGCTTCATCAGTTATCCTGGATTTATAAATTCTGCTTTTGTGAAACAGCCCCCAGTAAAACCAAAGCATGATAACTGATAAATAACAACACCTCAAAATTTGACCATACATAAAAGCCTGAGCTATCTTAAAAAAAGAAGTGCTTTTTCAAGTTTCAGTTTTCTGTATTCTGGTCAGGAAGGAAAAGGAAATGAGGTTCTAGTGGCGCTGAATATTATATTCCTTGAGCACTGAAAGGTGCTGTGAACACACCAAGCACACTGGCTTCCCATTTACCTCTGTGAAAAAGTGTGTCTATATTTCTCCTTTGGGACAAAGACATGTTCCACCTGCATGGACAGTGTGTAGCCTGTACATAAGCATGTGGGATCTATAATAGCATATCCAGCATAGGGCCTGCTACTCTTATTAGGATAGCGCAAACCCCAGTGGACAAATAGGAATATTGAAAAATTGGAATGAATGACTTCTCTGCAAATTTCACACGTTGCAAAGTCATCCAGTGGATCAGGCCGGTTCTGGCCACAGAGTTGTATGTTTGACATCCCTGTGCTAGAGTATATGCGTCATTTGCAAACAGCTAGCTATATGGGACCAGGCTATTTCAGGAACAAAATCCTTCATTCAAAATATCACATCGCTGATGCTTTAAAGGTGATCTATTATATAGCATTTTCAGGTTCATACTTGTATTTTGTGTTTGTACTTGAATATGTTTACATGCTTTAATGTTCAAAAAACACTTTTTTTCCTCATACTGCCCATGGCTGCTGCACCTGTATTAATACTAATATAATATCTAATATAATATAATACAAGTTTCCCTGGTGTTAGCACGCAACTACTATAGTTAGCAGTGCACAGTAATAAAATATAGCAGCATTTTCTACCATCACAAATCACAGATAAATTCTTCTAAACCAAATACTACCCAACCGGACATGTTTCAACAGTAATGTGACCCAAAATTGGGAATAAATTAACAACGTTGGGAGCCAAGATTACATCTTTAACTGCCGTTAGCATGAAGCTACATACGACAATGTTAACACTGCAGTAGCTTAAAAACAACCACTCCAGTCCTGCCTACCTGGAGCAGATGACCAATCATAGAAGGCCGACTCGGTGTTACTGACACCGAGCCGAGAGTAGAAACAACTGTTGAAACCGGAGCGTTCAGAACAGTGGGAAATCTGAACGTTTTAGCTCACAGGGATTTCTCTGAAATACGTTGACCTCATTATTTGAAGCTCTGGCCACATTTAACATGAAAATCCTGTTATGGGTAGCTCTCTCTCTCCGCCCTGTTTTTGGTGTTTTTGTTCTCTGTCTGTTTCCAGGCGCTCCCTTGCCTGCTAGCCGACTCTACAACTTGTCCAGACCTGAGAGAGGATATGGAGAAATATATCGGAGAGTCCCTGGCCACGGGTATCATTTGTCCATCATCATCACCTGTGGGGGCGGGGTTCTTCTTTGTGGACAAGAAGGACAAGACGCTGCGCCCCTGTATAGATTTTCGCGGTCTGAACAACATTACTGTAAACAATAAATACCCTTTGCCACTAATCAAGTCTGCTTTTGAACCACTTCAGGGCGCCACTGTCTTCTCTAAACTGGATCTGCGCAATGCCTATCATCTCGTCAGGATTCAGCATGGAGATGAGTGGAAAACAGCCTTCAATACACCACTTGGACACTTCGAATATCGGGTAATGCCTTTTGGACTCACAAATGCACCAGCTATATTCCAAACTATGGTGAATGATGACCTGATACTTTGTCCCGCCAGTTTTCCATCTCTGAGTCCAGTGAACCAGAGTCCATCCTGCCCTCTACCTGCGTTGTGGCCGCAGTTCACTGGGAGATCGAATCTCTGGTCAAGACGGCCCAAGTATCAGACCCTGGACCAGCAGATGGACCATCTGTCCGGCTCTATGTCCCTGTATCTTTGCGGTCCGAAGTGTTGCAGTGGGTCCATTCTTCCCGTTTCGCCTGCCATCCAGGGATGCAACGTACCCTTATGTTGCTGAGAAGACATTTTTGGTGGCCGTCAGCAGAAGCTGATGTCCGGGCTTTCGTGGCAGCACGTACCACCTGTGCCCGGGGTAAAGCATCCCACCAGTCTCCCTTGGGTCTGCTGCAACCCCTGCGGCACAGGGACCCAGCTCCCCAGTACCAGCCTGGACAACAGGTGTGGCTTTCTTCCAAGAACATTCCCCTGCGGATTGAATCACGCAAGTTGGCACCTCGGTTTTTGGGTCCTGTTATGGCAGCTCTCTCTCCGCCCTGTTTTTGGTGTTTTTGTTCTCTGTTTGTCTGTGTGTATCTGTGTTTTTCCACCTGGAGTGCTGAAGGTGTGTTCAGAAGAAAGTAGGTCAAGGGGCGTGGCCGAATCAACACTGCACAGCCGTTCCTCAAAGCTGCAGCTCATCTACAAGATTCATTCCAGCAATACTCAAACCCGGGCTGATCACCTCTTCGGCGCCAGTTCGTTATCTACACCCATGTGGTAACTTGGCTCTCAGTTCTCAGTTTATTCAAGTTGTGTACGTGTTGTCTTGTGCTCCCTAGCTTTTGTCTTTGTTCTCCTGAGCTCATACTTACCCGGTGTTTCTGTCCAGTGACCGCTCAGACCTGCTGCCTCCTCCGCTGTGCCTACAAGCTTCCAGCCTCACCGTCCAGCTTTATCCTCCACCTGTGGAAACTTCTGTGAACTCTTCCCTGCCTGTCCGTCTCGATTCTCGTACGACCTGGATCCTTCCCCCTCGGCTCGCCTCAGTACTCTCTCCAGCCAGGAGATTCCCCACTCACACAAAATCCACACTGTATCTCTGAGTACCATTTTGTTCATTAAAACCTTTACAAACTGCTTTCATTGTCTGTGTGTGTGAAATCTCTGCGTTCTGGATCAGAACAAGCCCCTAACAAATCAGAAAGTATAACATTATAGATATGACAGAAAATACAGAAAAGCATAATAGTTCACCTTTAAATGTCTGAGTTTGCTGCAATATAACTGCAATCTCCGGTCTCGCTTTGTTCATCTGTTCTTGAATGTACTGAAGCGTGCGACAGAGTGAGCCATACCAGCATGCTGTTCGGCTGTGTAACGGTTGACATGGGTCCCCTCTAAATACACTACAGTGTGTACATAACACAAAGCTAATAGGCCTATATATGTTTGGTTGATCTCAAAAGCTCACACTCGACAATGCTCTTCCTTGGGTCGTCACCGCCAAGTGTGAAGTACATCAGATGAATAGTTGACAAGAAAATCAAAGGACAGTCGGCTGCATTCATCTCATATCCTCATTTGTGCCTCCAAATCACAACTCTGTCAGCCATTACCTAACGCCAATCAACGCCAATTTTTTTTTAGGGCAGAGGTTAACACTAGCTGTCAACACATTGCCCCTAGAGATATACATATAAAAAATTGGTCAAGTGATTTGGCCAATGATAATGAACCTTTCCATCATGGCAAAATGAAATATAGAATCTCTCAGTTCATTTTCGATTTCCAAGGTCTATGGACGTTATCAACGGCTGTAGACCAGAATGCCTCTGGATTAAATTGGATAGACCTACAATCAATCCGAGCGACGGACAAATGTTAACAGACTACAGCATGTAGAGATTAGCTGTGATGGTGTAGCATCAATGTGTTTGTGAACCAGTGTTGCAGTTTTTGCCATCAGAATTTTAAAAATAGTACTTCAACAGAAAGCTCCACAGCTGCAGCCATCTTGGTTGTTTTCGAAAATTCATCAATGGCGCTCCTCTTTACTTAGCTAAGTTTATGCTCACCATAGGGTCCCCGCAGCGAGGGCGCACGAGCCAAAAAAGTATTTTGCAAAAAGCACAAATTGTCAGTCATCGTACCAGACCTGCCCCATATAGGATACATGGTTGTGATTGGCCTGACCACGGTCTGGTCGGCTGGAAGTCTGTCTGAACGGGAGGGGGACCAGACGTATCTGCCAGAGCAAATAAAACTGAAAAATGAGCTTGCAGATCAGTCTGGTTCCCAGGCTACCTGTAAGTAGCTCCACAATTAACATTGTGGAGTCTTTCCGCTTCCTGGGAACTACCATCTCCCAGGACCTCAAGTGGGAGCTGAACATCAGCTCCCTCGTCAAGAAAGCACAACAGAGAATGTACTTCCTGCGGCAGCTGAAGAAATTCAACCTGCCAAAGACAATGATGGTGTACTTCTACACAGCCATCATTGAGTCCATCCTCACATCCTCCATCACCATCTGGTATGCTGCTGCCACAGCCAAGGACAAGGGCAGACTGCAGCGTGTCATTCGGTCAGCTGAGAAGGTGATTGACTGCAATCTGCCACCGCTCCAGGACCTTTACGCCACCAGGACTCTGAAGCGTGCTGGAAAGATTGTGGCCGACCCCTCCCACCCCGGCAACAAACTCTATGAGCCACTCCCCTCTGGCAGGAGGCTGAGGTCCATCAGGACCAAAACCTCACGTCACAAGGACAGTTTTTTCTCCTCTGCCACTAGCCTTATCAACAAGGCCCGGAAACCACCCTGACTCTCTCCACACCCCCCCTCTGGCTCTACATGCCACTGTACTTAATCTGCTCTTTTTATCTTAATTCTTACTCTCTTATTTTTAATACATTCTCTGTGTGTATAAATATATTTATACTTACATTGTTTGTTCTGTTTAACCTGCTTGTTTAACTTATTTTAGAGAATGTCTGACGTGCACCTACAACACCAAAACAAATTCCTTGTATGTGTAAAAAACGTACTTGGCAATAAAGCTTTACTGATTCTGATTCTGAAGTAAATAAGAAAAGAAATGTATTAAAAGCCAAGAGGCAGAAAGGTGGAGCTAAATGATCATCATTATGTCGAATTAGAGCAAAAATCAAACCTCTGGTACACAAATCTGTGTAAGAAATGTAAAAAACAAATCCCTATTTTTTCTTTTGTTTTTTTTTAAAGGTGAACAAACACAAAATGTCCATACACATGACAAAGGTAGGTCAGCTGAGCCAGGGTCTACCTCTGCAGCACAATGGACGACAGTTTGGGTAATCATTTTTTTTATTTGAATATCGTTCTTTTCCTCATCAGACTTGTTGCCAGTGTTAACATTAGCGTGTCTGTCTAACTATTCAAATCATTCACCAACCTTTTCTTAACGATACAAAATGCTCGGCCACAGATGCAGCATGAGAACAACCTTATTCACTCTGAACATTTATAAAGCTGACGTGTTATAAAAAGTTTTTGAATACCTGCATGAATTTCCACTGGCCTAAAATGTTTACGACAAATTCACATAGTACAACACACTAATATCTTGAATAATGATAGTGAAAACATTGAATAAATGATACCACAAAGTGTGATACATTTAGAATAAATGTACTATTAAGTGCAAAAGAGACACAAGATACCATCGGGATATTATAGAAATACCATGGACACCATTACAGACCATTAAACTCATTAAGCAACGTGTACAGTCTGTATAATATTAGTGATGTCAGGACACTGAAAGATCAACTGTACTGGAATACAGTATTAAGCCCTAGGCATAAGGGGTGGTACAAAATAACAGGAACACCTGGCCTCCAATACAATAACACTGCAATCAACACTATTAAGTTTTAGAGTTGGTGACAGGCAGGCATTGACAATGGATTACATTAAACAGTAATATGTTCCTGTTGTTTGCATTTCGTAGGGCCAAATTTGTTAAGGTGGTATTACAATTGCTAAACACTCAGTAGGCTGTTTGCACTGTAGCCTGTCAAAATACTGTAGCCATTTAAAGGATGATTCTTCACCTTCGAATTTTCACTGAGAGCCAGAGCTGCTGCTGTTACCCTCCACGAACTCCTTACACTGTGTTCCTTTATTTCCACCGCCGCGTGCACTCCAGCGATCGCTCACGGGCACGCGCGTGAAGAGAGAGAGAGAGAGAGAGAGAGAGAGAGAGAGAGAGTGTGTGTGTGTGTGTGTGTGTGTGTGTGTGTGTGGGGGGGGGGTTAGTAAGGCTGAGTCTGTGTGCCCATGAGAGCCGGTTTAGATACCAACCAACCAACTCGTGAAATGGGTAGTGGGGGGACAGCCCCTTAATGATACATTCATGTGCTGCTCGTAAATCTTCCCTTCCTACTTTGAGAAACTGAAAACACTTTCGTATCACTTGGCGGAGCCTTTAAGTGCTTATATGGTAGGCAGTTGATTAAAAAAACGGACCCTGGTAGCTCTGCTAGTATGCTTTGTGGCCCAACGATGAGGAGAAATAGTGCCCCGATGCATGTTAGAGTTGACTTCATGTAGTCTGTACCAGCGGATTTTGGAAAGATGCACCGATGTCACAGTCCGCATCACTTCCAATTCCACTTGGTGCCGTTTCGCTCGCGTAGCGCGCACTTGACAGAGTGACTTGACAGTCAGAGGCGGGCCCTAATGCAGGAGGAGGCAGGCCGGTGTTTTTCCACTGCCGCGGATGTCTCATGTCCCCCCTGTTCCGAGAGACAAAGGTCAGAAAGAGAGGCTTATAAACACTCTAAAATATAGTCCACCGACGCGTCCAGCCCTCAGTCGCTCTCACGGACACAGGAGGACACGGACAAGACGAACCGTGCAAGGGACCACGCTCAAAGGACATTAAAAGGACAAAATAATATACAAAATTACATCTACAGAGCAGGTAAAAAAACCCTACTACATCCTCGTTGCACACCTCTGAAGCAGGGTTTGGAGGGGTGACTGTGATACTCGTAGACATTTTATTATGAATTTTTATTAGAAATTATGATTTGAATGCGTTTATTTGTATCTGTATTGCGTCTGAATGATATTTTTTGTGTGCAAACCAAGAAGAGGGGCAGTTAGGTGGAGTGTATGTGCAGGTATGAATGGATAAAATCAATTAGCAGTGCTTTATTGTGTGAATTGGTGGTTTTACTGGTGACAGTGTGTGCGCAGGTAGGGAAGCTGAGATGTAGATTTGGATACAGGCGGCTATCTCTCTCTCTGTCTGGCTGTCTGTGCGTTGATTCCTGTGCTAGTGGGTTTGCAATTTCTTAAAAAAAGCGTTACATGCAACCAAGGTGATTTTTATTTTATTTTTTTCCCCCCACGTTTTCCTCATGTGTTCGGTGCAGACTATTGCCCACACGCGTGCTTCAAATGCTTTTGAGAGATATGTTTTATTAATGTATTTTTTTTTGGGGACGTAGAGCAGTCCATGTTTTAGACTTTCAGGTCTTTAGTGGGTGTTTTCTTTTATAGGCTACAGTACAGCCTGTCTACTTTTTCACATCTGTATATACGTGTAGGCTATTCTATCGAAAGGAAATGGTGAAGTAACTTATTCTTTATTTGTTTGACTTCATGTCATTTAAATCTGTTATTGAACTGTACCAGAAAAGGGAAGTGGAGCGCGTATAGTGGTGAGAAGGCGAAGACGCTCGTTCAGTCGCACGTTGCACATCGTGCGCTGCCTCTTTCTCTCTCTCTCTCTTCAATTCATTATAATTTTAGCATGGGAAACAGGCGATTACATTGCAAGCAAGTGTGAAATATAAACAAAAATGTAGGCTACATCTCAACAATCTTTCTCAATCCAAAATGCTTTATTGGCACGAATGTCTCTCTCTCTGTCTCTCTCTCTCTCTCTCTCTCTCTCTCTCTCTCTCTCTCTGTCGGATCTCTGTTTCATTTTTTTGGTGAACAGCCAATTTTTTAATTAATACTTTTGGCCATACATACGTTGTTGACAGTGCATGGGAAGTATAGCCAGTTCCCAACATCAAGTACACCTCATATGTCAAATGCATGTAAAAGTGCATCATTCTTGAAACACAAGTCTGCCTTAATAATTATGGTTGCTGTATTGAGCCTTCATTCTTGGTTCAGTTAGTGGTGTCTCTTTTAGTTTATATGTGTGGCTGTCATACGTCTTGTAATGGCCGAAAAAGATAAAGGCTTAATGAAGGTTGCAAAGTTTCTTCGGTGGTGTTGGGTTGTGATAACAGTCCATTTTGGATGGATGAGTTTCAACGTTGGAAAAGTACCCGGAGTTGTTAATGTTCAGAGTCCAACAAACCTATAATGGATGGTTTGTTGGCAAAGAGCGCCGTACAAAACATTCGGGCAGCCAGGTATTGATAGGCGGATACAATCTAGTTGGCAAAACATGAGTTTTAGTTCTTTGAACATTTTTTTGAATTGAAGTTCTTGCATATAAAGTTATTCATACCATTTCAAATTTTTAAAAAGTTAGGCCTGGATAGTTTTGATAAGCTGTTTCGAAACTGGATTTAGAGTCAACACAATGTTATCAAACTCCAACCAGTAGTTGCAGATTGACCATGTTGTGTGTCACAGTACATACTCTACAAGGTAAGACTCACATGGGCTTTTGAAAGGTTTATTTTTCATTTACAGCTGTCAAATGCTGGTATTTTGTACCCCAAATCGCAAGGAGTCAAATCTTTTTTGCTATTGTAATGTTTGCAGGATGGAAAAGCCCCTGAAACAGAATTTTAGAGCTTCATGGGTCAATAAAACTCTCACCAGAAACCTGCAAATGAAGTTCTTGTTGGTAAGCAACACTTTCAAAGATGGCCACCAACCACATTTAGTCAACATTTGAGAGAAATGTAGACAGTGGCAGATAGAAAATTCTGACACAGTGTAACATAACATTTTTGGGAATCTTTTGTTGTAGCTGTCGTTGGCATTGACTCTCCCATTTGTTTTCACTCTGGATCACACATGACGTGTGTGTGTGTGTGTGTGTGTGTGTGTGTGTCGAGCTGATGTGTGACATTCTTTTGAATCGGCCACTGTGAGCTCAGGATCGCATCAGAACTTTAGCATCTCAGGGTTGACTATAATACTCTCTTTGTGTCCTGTGGTTGGTTCTGTAGGCGGCACACTTTCTCCTGCTGCTGAGCCAGTCATTCTCAGTTCTTCATCTGATTATGAAAAAGGCATTGCTTGAACACATGGAATGCATCACTTCCTCTGTTGCATGTTTACAGTTGCAAACTTAACGGTTTCATGGACTGGAAACATTAGATTTTTATGCCAAATGGGCATTTAGTGGAGTGAAAAGGTACTGTCCATTTTGTAGTTTGAGTGTCTTCTTGTCAGTCTGTCAAAGCATTTAGTAGTTTAAAGTATTAACTGCAGTCTTGTTTGCTGTGAAAGAATTGATTAACTAAGTAACCTGAGGTAAGTGAAATCTCAGCAACAAGCATGCCACAGTACTTTCTCTACAAATGAAAACTGAGAGAGAGCCTACAGTGAATAAAATCATCAACCAGTTACACTGCAAGAGCTGCTGTCAGACTTGCAGTAAATGAGTGTGTCCTTAATATCCGCTCTTTAATGAACCTTCACTGCTACTGTACACATGAACCAGCATGACCCACAAACACTCGCACAACTGCCCCTTTTCAATCCTGTATCATTTTCTATAATTGTGTTGTAGTTTGAATAAATAATTGTGGTCAACAGCTTTTGAAATATTGTATTTACCTACGCAGCTGAAGGTTAAAGCAGTAAAGCTGTGGATTTACAGCCAGCTCTCATGGGAGGAGAGGGTTTGATGCTATTAAAAGGAATGCCAAGCGCACATCTTCATGCAGGATGATGGAAGTCAGTCAGTGTTATGGAAGGTGACCGACTATAACGGACCAGCGCCTCCTCGTCGTCATCACACCCGTTTATCGACGGATGATTGATATGTTGGAAAAAATGGATCTTCAGAACAACCAGAAATGTGAAGTAGCAAGCAAACGCAACCTTTTTAAGTGAAAGATTTCGTAGAAAGTTTGACCATCCAGCTACAGTTCCATGACAACTGAACAAAGTCAGCTGCTGCTGAAGCACGGCCGAAAAACTCCAAAACAAGTGAGTGGGTGCATTTTTTTTCTTTTTTTTTTATTTCTGCAGTGATCATTAAAACAACATGAAGGTGGGAGAAGCAACCTTATGTGAACGATCCAGTTCCACGACAACTGAGCAAACGCAATCTGCTGATGAAGACTGTGATATGGTCAAAATGCTCCACAGCAAGCGAGTGGGTGAACCTTGGGTCGTAGTTTTGTCGGCTGCTGTTTCCAACGTCAATGACAATTGCTCTTCACAAGAAATGTAGGGAAGCACCGAATCCAGATTTTGATCCAAGCAATATCCAAAATATTACCAGCAAAACTGGTGGTGGTCTGGTTAACACAAGTTTTTAGCAGTGACTGTCCTTCCTTTGCCCGTACCTGTAGTTAAAAAGCCCAATATTTGGGGGAATCCGAATCCTGGATTCGGTGCATCCCTGAATAAGTGTGATATTTGTCTGGTATTTAGGGGATAATTTTACCAGTCCAATGCCTGTCTTTCGTCTGTCAGTAAAGAAACGCCAACAAGTCCTGCTGCTGAACACTTTTAAAATAGGTAATGTATGGAACTTTTGATTGTGTTCATTATAAATCAATCTGCCAAATATTTAAATTATTAAAATAATATTATAAATGATATGTCCCATCACAATTTTGAAAAACCTGCAGTTACAACAAATTGCTTGTTTTGTCTAACAGTCAAACCCTAACCTAAACAGGTTCAGTTATCACATACTGTAAAGCAAAGACAGCTGAGGAACTGGAACAATTCCTTTTTTTTTTTCCTTATAAATCTTGTGACTCACATGACTTACTGCCACCAGAATATTTTGTGATCTGACTCATTGACCGTGTTTATGTGAAATTTGCAAGTAAGCAGTTTGTACTTCCCACATATCTGATATGTCATGAATGCAGGCTTAAAATGATTAAAGCTGGCACATTCTTGCAGCCAGCAGGTAATTCATGATAAACCCCAGCTTGGTACTAAACTGACTCAGTTAGTATAAGAGCAGGGATCTCTGTTAGGGAAAGCCTCTGAACAACTCTTTTTGGGAAGGTTTGACCTGACTGATACCGATGTTACACATATTGGTCTGTTTTCAGATAATTTCATGAATGCCAAGTCACATTCTCACACAGTCTACGTACATACAAATCTTAGTTTAAGTCGCGGAGTGTGTTGTAATGTTGGCAGTGTGTGTAAACCGGACTGAAGCATATTGACCTAAATGACATGACATTTAGTAGACTACTAGAATGAACATTTTTTAAATTTTTTTTTTATTAACAATAATCAACAGTGACTATTGATTCTAGTTGGATAAGCCTGAAAGCTATGCAACTCTGTTTATCTTTAACTTTTTATACTTCCTGTTATCTGTTTCTGCCTCTCTCGCACACTCATTCTGATACTCTTCTACACTTTACTGTCTGTCACCCTGTGCTGTCAATAATCTCGCTCAGTTTCTGTATCTGTCACTTCTGTGCGTAACTCACTTTTCTTTCACTCTTTTTAGTAACCCTTGTCTGTAACTGTATACCCCTCTGCCTTTTTTCTTTTTAGCTCCCCTTTTCTCAGTTAATTTTTAACAGCTCTTTCTTTCACCAACTTTGTCCCTCTGCCCCTCACCCATTTCTCCCTCTTGTTTTTCTCCCCTTCTCTCAATGACTCCCTCCTTTTTATTTATTTTTTATTTTTTTTCTCTTCATGTCCCATCGTTTCTCTCACACACTTTACACACAGTAAAGTCTGTCTTTCTATTTCTCTAAAATGAAATTGACAAAACGGGACAAGGAGATATGTGGATTAAGGCAGAGGATTAAAGAAGCGTGAGGACATGGGTAAGAATGGGAACAGTGGAGGAGGACAGGAGGAGAGACCAGCATTAGATGAAGAAGGCAGGTAAAGGAGAGGGAGTTAGTTGAAAGAGGAAGAGAACACGAGGGGGAGGGTAAATGTGTTAGAAACACGAGTGATAGATGATGAAATACATTTTTAGAAATGGAAAACTAGAAGGAAAAAGATGAGGAGAAAATGGGTGATTGAGAGGGATTTGGAGGAGTAAAATGTTTCAGCTGAAAAATAATGACATTTAACATTCTTTAGGCTAGAATCATATTCATAAACTAACAAGAAGGAAGGCCTAAATAGCTTATTTGCATATATGAAACTTTAACGTGATCAAAACGGAAAGGAAAAGGACAAGATTGGAAAAAGAGGAGGATGAGGAGTGAAAGAAATGTGGAGCAGAGGAGTGGATTTAATAGGTGGTCAGCCCAGTGGAAATGTACATGGTCTTAAAATAGGAGTGTGTGTTATGTAAGTGGTTAGAAAGTGTGTGTGAGTGTGAGATATCTTGGCTGGGTTCTGAAGTCACTACATGAATCTTGGCCCAGAGATCACACACATGCAGACACCAAACAATGAGTCTCTATGTTATACACCAAGCTTATGGCCTGCGCTTTAAATCGTCCGCCAGTTCATTTTGATTCCCATGGCCGGTATCGCTCTCTGGACGGCATTTTGTAGGCAACCGTGCAACACAAACCGCTGTATCACTGCTCTGACTTTTACCACCTTCATAACTTCAAACAACTCTCTTTACTTGAATCTGCAAATTCCTTGTCCAACAACCAAACTTCAAAACAATATGGTGACATCTTCTACTTTGGGTCTTCTGATGGAGCTTCTTTGGCTGGCACTTGCAACTACTTCTGCTCATGCTCACCACTCAGTTCCATCCATCCTCTGCTGCCTATCCAGGCCGGGGTGGCAGGCAGCGGCAGCAAAGTAATCAAGGTAGCCCATGTATCCTTCTACCCACGCACGTCCTCCAGCTCTTCCACACCTAGGGTCAGGGTCTTCCACTGAGTATCCATCCAGTTGGTTTTCCTGGAACACCTCCACAGGGAAGTGTCCAGGAAGCATCCAAATCATATGTCGGAATAACGTATCCATGTCCATTGCCCAAAGCTCATGACCATAGATGATCACCCAGATGTGTGTGTATGGCCTAGTCAATACACAAGGTCCACTTGTAGGCACAAGGCTCACTATGTACTGACAATGGGAGGCAACAATAAAAAGGTGGAATTTTTAGTATTGTTCAACCTGGACCCTATTTTCCCATGTATTTGTGTCCAAATGACTAATGTGAACAAAAATCTTTGAAATTGGTCCAGTATTGTGTGAGAACACAGCCGTGAACTGGGCAATTTCCGTCCACTAAAAGTGCTTGTTTTTGCTTTTTATTTGTTTAGTTTGTTTAGTGTCGGACTACATTATTTAGAGATGGATAAGTTGCCACTATACTTCCATGCTTTTGTTTGTAACTTACTGATGCCAGGTCAACATAACTTTAGCTAATAGCATAAGCTTACCTCGGCTCTGTCTGCAGCTCTCCAATCTTGGAACAGCAACCTTTTTTAGAAAAATGTGCTTTGGTATAGGATTTCTTATCCACTTTGGTTGGCAGTAGACATCCTGGTCAAACTGGTTACTGCAAACCCAATGGTCTGCAAGGCGCAGTGTATGTATCAGTGTTAGGATCCATTTGTAGCTGTAGCACATTTCACAACTTCTGCCTTTCTGTATCCAAAGGTGTGTAAAAGGTTGTTTTTTTGTTTTTTTTGGGGGGGGGGGTCTTCTCCCCTTTATTTGATAGTGACAGGAAAGGTGGGAGAGAGATGGGGGATGACACACGGCACATGGCCACAGGTCGGACTCAAATCTGAGCCGCTGCAAAGGACTCAGCCTACATGGGGCGCACGCTCTTACTGGGTGAGCTAGAGGTTAACCATGTGTGTAAAAGCTTTTATGGAACCCGACAAGGTTGAAGGAGGATTCAGAAACATAAAGTAGCAAAGTATTTATTTATATTAAAACACACGGAGTACATCTTTAATAATTTATATTAATGCATCTGTATTGATTGTGGATCTCATTAACTTTTATCCTACTCTTCTGTATCTCCCCTGTCTTCTCCCTCTTGTTTAGCAACATAGATATTATATGTTGTGGATGGCTGAATGTGCCAAAGAAGAGCACAATGTGAAAAAAGGCTGAAGTCTTGGAAATCAACCTTTTTTGAAATACAACTCTTTGTTAAATGTTCTGGCATGTTTTACTTTATTTGATTGCTTTTCCTTGGAGAAAAATGGATTAGAGATGGGGGGAAACAAGGATGTTTTTTTGTCTACTGTTAACATTGTTTTGTGCCCTGTTACCAAGCCTGTGGAAGTCTCCTTTGATATGTTTCACCCATAGTTTAAGTAGTAGCTGTTATGCAGGTGAGTTAAAGGCTTACGTGGAATGCCACAAGGCTCAATTATGGGTCCTCTACTTTTTTAATCTTTACGTGTTACTACTGGGGGGGGGGGGTCATTATCAGTATGAGAAAGAGAGCCCACCTGAAGTTGGATTACCATTAATAAATGAGCGAAACACATTTTCTGCCTGAAAGGGGACTGCACGATATGACCTAAAAATCACGATTAATTGCAAATTTTACCTCTAATGATAAATGAACGATAATTAAAAAGAATTGTGATTCGCTGATGGACACTGCATTTAAATTTTTTTTAATGCAGTTTTAAAACATTTTGCATGATACAAATGTAAATAGGCTATACAATCTATTTCTTAATTTCTAATTAACTTGTTAGTCCTAACTTTGAACCAGCAAGTTGCGTTTTAAGCTCCTTTTTTTTTCTGCATGTGGAGAGCTACGTGACGCATGAAACTATAGTGATGAGGACCAGCGAGTTAAATCGGCAGTCCGAGAGTATACCAGGCAGACACACAGATGACAACCTGCAGGTGGAAACGAGCTCAGACATGCATAACGCGGGCATGTTTCGCAAGCAGTTTCAGAAAAGTGGCTGCATGTGTCCGACAATGCAAAGAACATCAACACCAGTACAAGCCTACAGCTGTCCGGACACGGAGTGAGAACATTTAAATATTAGGGGTGCATGATATATCGACTCAATATCGTTATCGCGATATCACGTTCTGTGATATTATACCGAAAGTCTCGCGATAATTATGTGATATTTTGTTTGCGTTGCATCCCGCCCGACACGTACCCAAAGAGTATAGAAGCAACAAGAGGCGAAACTCAATAGAACGTTGTGTAACATTCAGTCCAAGATGGCGGAGCTGCAGTTCCATTGAGTTTCGCCTCTTGTTTCTATACTCTTTGATGCACCTCTCGAAAAATGCACATCCCTTGGTAGCGTTGTTTTTACCACTTATTTCCTGGTTCTCTTTCTCCATAAACATGAAATCAAGGAGAGGGTTAGTTTTTCCTGCTCCAGATTTCCCACAGTGGTCAGAAAGAACAGGGGAGACACTTTGTTTCTCTCACTGTGACTCTAGAGTCGCTACTCACTCCGAAGAAAATCGGCATTACTCTCTCACTTCTTCCTCGCTCTACCACACACACACACATGCCGGCTCGACGCACACACCAGAGCACGTATAAACATCAGCTGTGTGGAGCCTCCGCAGAACCATAAAACTAAGCGAAAGAAAAGAGGACCTAAAGAGAGCGAAAAGTGGAGCAAAAAGAACACAAAAATAAGAAAATGAGTGTTGCTCTGGGAGACGACGAAATAACAGAGATTGAAAGGAAACTTTAGAGGCCAAAAATAACCTACAGTCATATATACAAAAGAGAGCGACATGCACTCGCTTGTGGGCGCTCCTGGGCGTGCCTAGCCTACCCCTGGTTGCTTGGCAACAGTAAACAGAAATTCTCCGGTGCTACCTTAAACCACGTCTTAAAAGTTATTTTAAAAGTATTTCTCGATAAAAGTAACACAATATATGAGATTAAATGCCAAACCTACCAGATATATACATAAATACGATGTCCTGAAGCATTTTCCGCCATCTTGAATTATTTTCTTCGACTCGCTCGAGCCACTGACGTACGTCGCGCTGCCTTCACTCTGATTGGCAGTCGCTCGTGGCCAAACGGCCACTCCCAGAGTGATAGGGAAAGACATTATATATTTATAATCTCTGACATTTATATCTCTATAACTCTGGCCACTCCCATTGAAAATGAATGGTAGCCTGTCGCTCTGTCTCTTGTAGCTAATGTGACTGTAGGGTAATGCCTCCTCCTCGGTAGCTTGGAAATACTTTGGCTTCAAGCCAACAGATGTGCATTGCATTGTTTTTTTTATACTGTAGTGTATATACAACCAGTACAACATGTTCTGTTCTATAGACATGCTCTTTATCTATTTATTTATTTATTTATTTATTTATTTTATACTGTCCAACCAGTAAAACATGTCCTGTTCTGTAGACACATGTTGTACCAGTCCAATATGACCGTCGGTTGAAATAAATCTTGTGTTGTAAGAAAACTTGTTTTTTGTTATGAATCTATTTTGATGTGTTTTCCCATAACTTTGGTAATTTTACATATGTTAAAAATATCGAAATTAATATCTATCACAATATTCATTATCTATCGCAATATCAAATTTTTTCAATATCGTGCACCCCTAATACATATACACAGACAGACCGACAGACACCTGCACACGCGATAGAATGTTTTTGTTTGTTTTTTAAGGAGAAAGTAGGCCTATCAACAGAAATAAATTGTCATGGGAAAAATGTGTCGAACAGCTTCAGAATTGTGATACATTTTCGGTGAATCGTCCAGCCTTAGATTGTAGCTGTTTCTTTTATGTGACTTATTGTAGCTGTTCATTACTATCCACTGCTGTCAGCAATTTGTCACAGACATAATGGAGTCCACTGTCTCGCCAAGCAGGAAGTGATACACACAAAAAGTGAGTGGTTTCAGTTTCCTCAGTTTTATTAATTAACTGTCTAGGAAGTTAGTCATGAAGAGAAATGCGTTTGTGAAATCATTAACTAGTTTAAGGGATCATTAGATCCTCTATGAGATAGATGGCATACACACTGTAGACATAGACATCCACACACAAAGTTGAACTCTGGCCGAAAAAGCAAATGTTGCTGGGCAGATTTGTACGATGCAAAAAAGAAATGGTTTAAGCTGTAAACACCAGAAAAGGGATTTTTTTTTTCTCTCCCCTTTTTGTATTCAATGGCTCTCTCATCCACTTGTCTTTTCGTGTTTCGTCATGTTTTCAAAAAATGTAGCTTCTGTGTCTAGAATAGTTTTTTATAAATTGATCTAAAATGTAGTCCTGTCCTCGGTCCTGCCCTTTGTAAACATCATGCAGAAAGTCAGACAGTGAATGAATGAAAGAGACAAAGTAAGAGAAGCTGAGGGTACAGCAGTCTGGCAGATGGAAAGAGATGAAGATGACATTTTCCACAATGACGGACATCTGCTGACTACTAAGTATGTCTGGCTCTTCTCTGTCTCTCTCTGTCTGTCTGTGTCTCTCTCTCTCTGTGTCTCTGTCTCTCTCTCTGTGTCTCTCTCTCTGTGTCTCTGTCTGTGTCTCTGTCTCTCTTTGTCTGATTGCCATTGTCAGGTGGAAATTTACAGCTCTGGTTGTGTCATTGTGTCCCTGATCACACTGCTTAAACATTCAGACCAATCGCAGAGTCACATTTAACAAGTTCGATAGGTATGGGAGGGAAGAGGAGGGTTTAGTTTTTCAATTTAATTTCTCTATTAGAATTTCTTGCACATACACAAGACTAAATAGCCATGACGTAAACCATTAAATGGCCATTTTAAAGTGTGTTAGTTTTGGCTTTGTTTAGCTGTAACTCTCATTCAGGGCAGGTACATAAAAAAACAAAACACTGAGCGACTCTGGGGGACACTAAATTACTTGGTAATGTTATTGGTAAACTCTGAATCACATCCAAAATGGAATTGGCTATTAGAACTGGTGTGATCGTTTCTATTTTCACATTGTCTAATTGTTGTTACTCGAGATTGCCGAGAACTGATCCGATCTCCAGTAGATGGAGGCTTGGCTTAATCTTTGACGGGGCTTTGAAATAATCAAACCTTTAAGCTTTCTGCAAGCAATACAGTCAGTTATGTGAATACACATTTACAAGCGAGTGTGAAAATTTAATTTAAAATATTTAAACATTAAATCTATTTAATAGCATGCTGCCAGTGTCTGAAGCTTCCCGCTCACTTCCGCCAGCAAAAGTCTGCTGTGGTGTCTGCGTTTACTGCAGACATCTTCAGTGACATGGTAACAGAGCCCGTTGAAAATCAGCAAAGTGAATTAATCTTACAGTATGAAGCGCAGAGCAAAGTTTGGGTGAGCAGGCTTGTGGAGAACAGCGATGCAGGGTTTCAGATCCACGGAAAAGAGACGGAAAACCCACACATCACTTGTGCTGGTGGGCATGCTGCTCCACCAGAAGCCATATTCTCAGAGAAAGTTTGCCTTAATCTCGGCGCAGGGTAAACCAATCGTCGTTAATGCCTTCATTCGTCGATAAACAATCTGATCACCAGTCAGCACAAGCCTAATCAGAACCCAACCCTAATCTAATACAAAATGTCATCTGGTGTTCAGCATCACTGTTCTGTGTCCCTTCTTCAGTTTAGTTTATTTGGCCAGATCACAATGATGCCATTTAGATCTGAGCTGGCATAACAATAACCACACTGAGCAGTACGAACAAAGGGGCCAAATGCAAAAATCAACCAAGTAAGCTTTTCTTGCGCGATAGGAAGCAAACCACAGTAGGTGGGATTGCATCCTTAGAGTGGAGTCAATTGAAGAAACTGCTGTATCTGGTCAGATTTGTAATGTACCGGAATTAAACTGATTATCATTACAGGCTATACTTGCTTTGGTAACAAGTATCCCATCAGTGAAGCCAAGAGTGTGGCTTTGTGGTTAGGTAATGATATTGTGTGTACATATGTAATGGCTTGCACTAACAGTTTACATGATTGCGGGAAGCCTAATTTATCTTGGTATGTGCGCACTCATACCTTGCCAGTATATGCAAACCTGAGATGAACAAAGAAGCCAAGCCACAAGAATAAGCTTGAACCCACAGAGCCATCTCGGCTACTTTATGAGTGGCTCACAGTAAAGAACAGGTTATAAGTGCTACAAAACATCAAACATGACATTGTTAATGCAATCTGTCTTTAATCCATTAAGGATCAATGCTAGTATGCTGTAATGCAGGAAATGGTTTGCCAGGGACCAAAGTTACCCTCTTACTTTTGAAACAGGCTTCTGGCAGTTTGGAATTGATAGAAAGGTATTCATGGTAAACATCATCAATGCTTCAAATGTAGTGGAAACACTTAAACTTTATGTTCCTGGAAATCATGAATGTCAGCATTACACTCCTTGGGCCGAGTTTACATTAACTGTACATGCCACATCAGGTGAATGGTCAAGAGATATTGTTTGTGCAACTGACTTATAGTATTTGGGACTGATATTGCTTATGTAACTATAAGATCACAAGTTTGATTCCCATTACAACTAACGTTGTTATATCTACTGGAGTACAGTTGACTATATTCTGATGTCCCTGACTTCTAAATTGGGAGTCTGCAAAGTATGAGTAGAAGTTACTTTGTAATATACACATACAATGCTGTAAAATCTTGGGGTGTGGCTCCTGTGTTGGTCTACCAGCTACTTTCGCAGGTAGCCAGCCACCGTCCAGTGGTTCTGTTAAAATCTGAAAATCTTTCTCTGTCTCCTGTTTCTGCAGAATGGCTCAAAAAGAGAAACTTCAGTGCCTGAAGGACTTCCATAAGGACACTCTGAAGCCGTCTCCTGGTAAAAGCCCTGGCACCCGGCCTGAAGACGAGGCAGAGGGCAAACATCCCCAGCGGGAGAAGTGGGCCAGCAAGTTGGACTTTGTTCTGTCTGTAGCTGGCGGCTTTGTTGGTTTAGGGAACGTCTGGCGTTTCCCGTACCTCTGCTACAAGAATGGTGGAGGTAAGGCATTAACATACATTACATATTTACATATAAGATTTGCTTATAAAACATGCTCTATTTAGGGCTATTTCACAAAACCAAGATAAGGGATTAAACCGGGATTTCCCAGTTATCCTGGCTCAATTTAGCCTTGACTCGGTTTCACAAAAGCAGAGGCACCTAAGATACCATGGAGATTCATTCTGTACAGCTAGCCTGGCCCACCAGGCTAACAGCCAGGATTTATTAATCCTGGAGCCTTTTCTGTTCACTCAGCAGTGGTTTTACCTTATTGTTATCAGCCTGCATTAAAAAACAACAGGTGCATATTGTTGTTCAGTTAAGTACTGTTATTTTAAGTTGTGACCAGTCTTTTTTTATAATTCATGTGACATTGTTACTGTTATATTGCTGTATGAAGACTGCTGTTCATATTGTTGTTAGAAGTTTGATGAATATATTACGGCAGTTGTTGAGATAATTAGAAAAGGCTGATAAAGTTGCCAAATATGTTTTTTAAATGAAGTCTGTTACTAAGGGCAATATATAAAGTGCTGTACATGTGTGTGTTTCTATAGTGGACCAATGCATCTTGAATTATTTTAGTTAAAGAATACAAAAAAAATTAATTAACAAAGGATTCAATGAATTGACATTCTTAGCACACAATTTGTGTTGTCCAGTAAACTGGGACTATAATTTGGGAGGATTGTACAATTTAAAGAACATATCCTAATTGTACAATCCTCCCAAATTATAGTCTTAGTTCACTGAACCAATAACTATATAGTGTAGACTACTGTACATTCATGTAACAACAGGGAGAGGACACCTCAATAGTTTTTGACCTTATATTTTGCTGGGGGGGAAATAACTGATGGATATCACTCTGTATCACTTAATTCTCTTTTATAGCTTCTAGATTTTAGAGTGCAGTTTCTTCAGTGTTTTCTTTTCTATGCCCATATACAAGGGAGCAAGGCATGTAATATGTAAAGAAGGAAACTCGGCCTAATAAAAATTAAACAAATAAAAAGCGTGGCAGATAATAGCGGACAGACTGAATGATTAGTCTAAAAATATACATTTACCAACTACTGCTCTTAACTGAAACCATTCAATGAGTCACTTGTCATTTGCAAAAACGAACAGTTGGACACTTTGCATTAAAAGCGAGCTGTGGAAGTTAATATGACTTAGGTAACTTGTATTTTAGCCCATGAGAGACAGGGAGAAACAGAGTGAAAGCAATATTTACGCATCATATTCTAGCATACTTCCACAAGAAGCTGCTGCTGCTCACTCTGTATAATGTATGAACCATGCGTATTGTCCATTTTAGCATCAGTAAATCTGTGATCGACCTCGCGGTCTGTTAAGGAAAGCCGTGAACGCGCATCTATCTGAATTACTGATGCACAGAGTCAGGTCAAGTCTTGCTTTATCAGTTATCCTGGATTTATAAATTCTGCTTTTGTGAAACAGGCCCATGGTCTTCTTTGCATTCATGCTGATTGTTTTCACACTACCCAGGTGCATTTCTCATCCCCTACTTCATTTTCCTGTTTGGCGGAGGTCTGCCGGTCTTCTTCCTGGAGGTTGCCCTGGGTCAGTTCACCTCTGAGGGTGGCATCACCTGCTGGGAGAAGCTCTGCCCCATCTTTACTGGTATGTAGCCCCTCACCAATTAATTAAATTAATTATTGTATAGCATTACATTTTGGGCAAACATAGTGCCTGTCATAATGTGAATGGTTTTAAAGGGGCTGTACTCGAAATACTGAGGCAAAAAACAGTGGGATGGGATTTCCTCCACAAGGCTCTCACAATACGTGAAATACCCACGTTTTTTTCACGTGCACTAACATGCAGATTACAACACACAGAGGAAGTGTGACTTCATTCTGTGCTCCAGATGCCATTACTTCACTATGTCTTAACATAGCAAATATTTGTTTGATGCTATATTAATGTTGTGGATGTCGAGCACAGCCCCCCTGAAGATCAGCAAAAACAACGGGAGGTTGGGGTGGTGGGTGGATGGCAATTTCCCCCCTCATCAACAGTGTCCCAGGTGTGTTTTTGTCTCATGGGGCCTCTTAGACCCTGCTCCTGGAAACCCCCTCATTTACCACCATGGAGACGCAGTCTAATATGTAAAAATGTGGTTTACATTCACAAGCGAACAGAACCACTAAGCACATTAAGACCTAGCTGGAACTGGCATGGTATGAGTACATTTAAGGGGTTGAACACCTGAATTTGGTCAAGTCATGGATGTTGAATATGGTCCGCAGACAGCTTTCAAAGTTGGCATAACTTAATTGCGACTGCATTATTTAAAGGTATTTAAAATCTTGCAAATGTAGGGCACTTTGAGGAATTGAATAGCATAGTTTTCAGCCACAGTGGCTAAAAAAAGCTCTAAGAACGCACCTTACACTACCTGCTGGTGGTAGAGACCAGAAACGGAGCTAAAAAGGGAGAACATTGGCGTAACATTGGACAGAAACACGACTTGGTGGTATACCGGTCACTTATTGAATACTGACTTTATATCTCAGCCTGGTACAACGCCCTCACCATCTAACACAACAAAACTTTTCCAGATTATTAATCAGGCTGGCAAGACAACATGGCATGATGACGAGCCAACGCTCACTGGACCCTCAACGGGTCCGTATGATATTGTACGAAAATTAACGCACACCAAAACGTAAGATATCCTACAAAAAAAGGAGCCTTTTTTTCGGCGACGAAAGTTATTGGGGGTGTGCAGAAAAGTCGATTCACAGTTGAATCGCGATTCAAGCTCTATCAATTCATAGAATTCCAAAAATCAATTCATATTTTTTTTAATTGTATGTCTACTGCAATTACATGGGACAAGTAACATTTCCTGGGTGAAAGCCTTTTGTTTTCCCTGTGAAGCGAACTCCGCTCCCCGGCTTTAAAGTCCTGTGTTTTATGGCCCAGCCATCAACTCTGACCTCCAGCCACGTATTTTATACAGCAGCAGTCATTCGGGTGCATACAGCCAAAAAAAACGTGGAATGCTTATGAATTACGGTGTATAACTTTTCGGAGCTATATGAACGTATGGTTCATGAGAACAGGCTGGATGAGCACACAGCCCAGTGTTGCAGCCTTTTTCCTGCCCAACTACTGGGTTTGAATTTTCCAGACCTCCGTTGCTTTTCACAGATGAATATCTGTGCAACATAAGGCTGAGTCACACCAGACTCTCCTCCAATCAGATGGCTGAGACCTTACCCTGCAACCGTTACCAGGCAACCTGGCTTGCACTGGTACACCAACACACTGAGGCCTCTATTCAGCGTTTACCTTCTCTAGCTCGCATCTCCTCTCCTGTGAAAACCTTCTCACTCATAAGAATGCACATTTAGTTCCCATGTATTTCCTGACTCTACTACAGGTATCAGTGTTTTTTTTTTTTTTCCCCAGTCTCTTCTTTTTAGTCTTACCTCTACTCTCTCTTCCTTTCTTCCATCATATTTCTTCCTCTCTTCCGTCCTAAGCTTCTCCACCTCTCCATTTACCTAATCCGTTCTTCTCACCTCCCTCCCTCCTACTGTTTGTTACCAGCTGATTAAGGTTAATGTATTCATAACTGTCTATTTTGCTCTCGGGGGGGGGGGGTATTATATATATCTTTTATTTATTTACTCACGCTGCTGTTCTCACTTTCACATATACACACATGTCCTTTCTTCCTTTCTTTCAGACACATCCCCCCCCTCGTTGACACACACACACACACACACAGCCGAGACGGTGTACAGCGTGTCCCAAATCACACGTTGCTACGGCAACAGTGCTGCAACACATCAGAAAGATGAAGAGAGCGTTAGAAAAGAAGCAGAGCAGTGAGATCTGAGGAGCTGTGAGATGGATTGATAAAGAAGAGAGAGAATGGAGGAAATGAGGAGAGAATGGAAAAAAAAAGATTTAAAGCAAAAAGAGAGAGGGAGGAGGAATACCTTTTTTATATATATCTTATGTGTTTGAAGCATGGTTTGGAAATATAAATGTGTAGTCTTGGCGTGCTAATATATCATTACGGATCTGAAGTGAAATAAGAGAGAGAAGACAAAGGGAATGGAGCCATGTGGTTCCAGACATCTGAATTTCTGCCCGCATCTCTGATTTTTCAAGCATTGGAAAGTGCCTCGTGTTGTGCTTATTAAAAACACTGAGTCAATCAGAGCTGTGCTGGTCCATTCCGAACCCTTCCAAAGAGAAGAATGACATTACGCGCTGATGGGATCAACGCAGGTTGTTGTCGACCTACAGAAATAACAACTCTTAAATCAGTATTTTTCTCAACAAAAAACACTACGATGATGATATGCAGAGGGCCGATATACACTCACTACTGATTGGTTGGGGCAAAACAACCCCTGTCCCAAACTGAGAGCGGCTAACACAACATGAACAACAATGTCAGACTATATACGGAATTCAGTCTAAATATCAGGCAACATATGATTAACCTCATCTCCTAAAGCTGGCAACAGGCTTAAACATGCCCCACATATAGCAACTGTTTCCGCCAACATACAGGTATGTGCAGGAAGGAGCCCATAATGAATGGCATAGTAAATGCATAGAAAACACACTGGGCAACAGGTAGACAGTTATTAGTTGTCGCTTGGCAACTTCCAAAGTCAGGCTCTCAACATCCTTCTTCATCCGTTCTTTCCAAAACAGTTTGTTCGTCACACTGCAATCCACGGTGGAGGTGAAAAGGCGGACAGAAAAAATGCTAAATTTGGATGGAAAGATGGTGAATGGAAAGCTGATGAAGCGGACTATAAAATAAGTGCTGCTCTCTCACTCAAAGCACATTGCACTTTATTATTTGCTTGTTTTTTTAATTATAATTATTTACACATTGTTTTATTTTTTATTTTTACATTTATTTATCCCAATTGCACATGTTATGCCGGCGGTCCCGGGTCCCGTCTTAAACATCAAACATGTTTCACCCAATTCAAAGAACAGCTGCTGTTGTGAACACGTAAAAGTCGAGTCCTGGAATATAATACGACCCACACATTTTTCAAACAAAATGTCAAGAAAAATGTTATTCTGGCAAATAAAGTAATTCCATTGAGGGACTGGATCAGAGAGCAAATTGGTCAATACCACACACTGTATGACTACATGATTTGATTATCTAAACTGGAACAGACTCTTGCATCTAATGTGCACAGATAGGTAATGGCGGAGACACGCATTGCGATGGTTGAGCTGCAACTTATACAGAACTTTGCTGCTTGACTACTAACAAAACCAAAGAAGATGGAAGACATTACTCAGTCTTAGCTACACTACATTGGCTCCCTGTGTCCTCCTAGAATTTATTTTAAAGTCATACTTGTATACAAAGCTCTCGACGGCTTAAGACCGGCCTACACCACAGATTCCATGCCGTCCTATGTTCCTTAACAAGTCCTTAGATCCTCTTCTGATGATTTTTTTGGTACTTAAAACCACAAGAGAGAAAATTGCAGGTTTTTTTTACCTATACTCCTAAACTGTGGAACAGCCTCCCCAAAGATAGTAGAGAGGCGTGCTCTGTTGAAAATATTAAACTGCCCTTTAAAACATACATGTTCCACCAAAACCAGTTCCTTCCCGAGGCTATTTTGCAGAGGCGCCGTCATTGTGTCCGGGGCTTAGCACCAGCCAAGACGATTGTGATTGGTTTAAAGAAATGCCAATAAACCAGAGCACGTTTCTCTCCCATCCCAGAATGCTGTGTGAACGAGCCAGGCCCTCCTTCGCAGCGCTGTGGAGGAAGGTCTGGCAATGTGAGACTACCCTGACACTAAACAATATTACAGACAACCATTTCTTCTCAATCCTCCAAAGATACTTTATTCTTCCAGATTCCTCTGGGAATCATCATGTGTGAAGTGCAAAGCTTAATTTTTTACAGTGGTAATGTGCGTTTAAAGGATCGGTTGTAAATGTAAACAGACGGAGCGAGGTCAGCCGAGGTCAGCGGTGAGCAGGAGAGATGACATAATGGAGGCGGACGCAACTGTTTGTTTGGTGTGTGTGTGTGCGTGTGTGTGTGTGTGTGTGTGTCCTTTTATCTGAGTGAATAAAAGGACATGATCCTATGGTGAAATAGTTCATACACACAGACACACTCTAAAATTCATGCAGACAGTTCACAAAGACCAACGTACGTACACACACACACACACACACACACACACACACACACACACACACACACAGATGGCCAATGACATTGAAGGACATTAATTTGGATGAGTGGGCTCTGTCTGCAATGTGTGCTGACAACACACACACACACAAACAAGTCTGTACTAATATACTTATAAGGACCACAATCATTACTTAACCTCTAACCTAAAACCTAATCCATGTCCAAATCTTGACCCAAATCCCAACTCCTACACCTGTTTCTCCCATTTTCTTATCTTTATATCCTTGTGTAGTAGAAACACAGGAACACATACACACAAACACACACAGCCCGGATCCTGTGTTTACCACCAGCACTATCTCAAGGCTAGATAACGCCATTGAAGGTTAAAACCACTAAAACATGATTGCTGTAGACTTCGATCTTGAACCTAGTACTGTCACGTTCTGTTTTATGGCCAGTCAAAATCCAGCACTAAAAACCTTACTGTTAATCAAAATGTGACACTACAGGGACTAATAGGATGAAAATTGTAAATGTTTTTTGAAGGAATTGACAATGTCAGTCATCAATCATTCACATGTGGACATATGGAAATGCCCTAATTTCCAGATGTTGTATTTTTACATAGAAATGGCATAGGTTATTTAAAAGAGGGTTCAGTTTAGGTTTTTATGTACTTTTATATAAACAAATGTCTTTTGCCATCTTTTCTGCTATTTGGCCATTTCACTGGACTGTTGACGTCTTCTTGTATCATCACTTTGACCTCTCTCCCATTCTCCAGGTATTGGTTATGCCTCAGTCGTGATCGTGTCCCTGCTGAATATCTACTACATTGTCATCCTGGCCTGGGGCCTCTACTACCTGTTCCAGGTAGGTTTGGAAAAAAGAAGCTCTGATGGCAATACAAAAAACTTTCATTTATTTTCTCATTTCCCTCGTAAATGACTTCCATTGTAGAAATAATGAAGGATTTTTTGTCAGGGCAGTGTGACTTCTGATTCTCGACCCTCTACATACTCACTTGCAGGAATGTCAGTCTTGTAGAAACACTTCTGGTAGAATTTTTTGAGTGTCTGGAGTAAAATGAATAGTTCATCGAAGTAAATCATAATTTCTTACCAGCCCATGAACATAATGTAAGTATAAATATAACTAGAACTGCAAGCAGTTATGACGGGGCCCAAGCCACGGCAGACGCCCCGGGGAGCGTGCGAAAGCGGAACCCGAAGTCCGGCGGCGGGGAGGCAAACGTCGGTAAATATCGAGAGGCGCGAGCCTCGAGGTCTGCGGTACGTCGCCGTTGCAAACGTAGCAGTCAACAGTTCACCTCCACGCATATACAGACCACCTTTAAGAATGCTCTACAATAAACAAACTTCTTAACCCCCCTGACCATTGGGGACCGCAGAGAGAAATGAGAGAGTGACCGAGCGGGTGGAGGGGGGAGGCAGGTGTGGTGGTTGAAGGAGCAGGGGAGGTGGTCAAGTTGTTGCAAATGGCATCATAGGCGCCGATTTATGTTTTCCTCCGTGGGTGCTTTGTGGGAAATTAAGAATCAATGACACTAACATAACCAATCACACTATGACAGATGCTCCACTTAGCACCAATTGCAATGTTTAATTGCACGGTATCAACGCCTATGAATGGTGTTGATTTTGGATTGAAAAAGTGAGAGAAAAGAGTTGCATTTGTCCACTGTGAAGGTTGTAGAAACTTTGTCAGGTGACTTAAGAAGTTTGTTTATTGTAAAAAAACCAGAGGAGCACGCAAAAGCGAAAACCAAAACGTAACGTAGGAGGCAAACCTCAGTAAATATTGAAGTGTGAGCTGCAAGGTCTGTGGTACATTCCCATTGCAAATATGTCATTAACATTGAGTAAAAGGGCCAAAACACGTCTACGTTGATTATAGCGCCCCCTAATGGCCGATCTTTGCCAAATTTAGTAAGAGCCTTAGAGCGGCATGCCAAACGAGCATCACAAGTTTCGTATTGATTGCATTTACTGTGGTAGAGACATTGCAATTGCAAATTTCCCATTTAAATGCATTGAGTTAGTGGCCAAAACAAATAAATGTTGCTTATAGCGCCCCCTAAAGGCCAATCTTTGCCAAATTTGGTACGGAGCATCGTAGTGGAATGTTGAACAACGATCTCAAGTCCTTTGCTGATAACATTTAATTTGGCCGAGATATATGTGTGTGGTAGCTAGCTAGGAAAATTTGTTTGGTCGTCAAATGCGCATACTTTAACGTAGCAAAATTCCTTGAGTAACTGTTGGTCACATCCATCTGGAGATGCTACGTACCCGGTTTTGTGCTGATCCGTCGCACCACTTAGGACGAGTTCGAAAAAGTTGGTAGTGAAAAAACTTTAGAGCGAAAATGGGCGTAGCCTATATCATGTGATTCAGCTTGACTCAAGGAGCACGTGGATGTAAGGATTTTTAATGTGCGATGTGTAATGTGGGAGTTAAAGGCAAAAAACATTATAGCGCCACCTAGTGGTTCACATGTGTAATTTTTGGTAGGTGTGGTCCATGACCAGTCTAGCTACCCTATAAATTTAAAGTTGTTCATGTTAGTGTAAGTAGTAAATTTAGATGTGGGTCCCATAGGACACGCCCACTTTGACCCCTCCGTACCCCACTCTAGGGTTGGCCTCAGGAGTGGCCCTAGATGGTACCCAACACATTTTGTAAAAATCGGATGAGTGGTTCATGAGATATAAACTTTTTTGTACTTGTAGCGCCCCATAATGGCCAATTTTTGTAATGTGCGTGGTTGACCTTCAGAGGGTCATGGTAAACAACAATCTGAAGTTTGGCATTGATAGCATTTATTT
This sequence comes from Sander vitreus, assembly GCF_031162955.1. Lineage (NCBI taxonomy): Eukaryota > Metazoa > Chordata > Actinopteri > Perciformes > Percidae > Sander > Sander vitreus. Next base: position 27,386,932 of record NC_135858.1, read on the forward strand.
TGGCCGAGATATGGCAAAGTTGGTGTTTTCATAGTTAGCTACACAAATTTGTTTGTGCGTAATATTTGCAATTTTTATCCCATCAAAATTCTTTTTATTAACTTTTTGTCCGGCCCGTCTGGAGATGCTACCTGCCAAATTTCGTGCCGATTGGTCGCGACGGTCTACACTTAGGCCATGTCAACCTACCTTGGACAAAAAGAGAAGCTGTACTTAGTCAATGATTTCAAACAATTAAAACTTGAGTGGTGCAAGCATGGCACAAAGCTAAGTTGTCCTCCTAATGTAACTCCTGTTTTATTGTATGTGTTTCAGTGTTTTCAGCCGGAGCTGCCCTGGGCCAAGTGCAATCAGTCCTGGAACACCGATCGCTGCATTGAGGACACCTACCGCAAGAACAAATCCCTATGGCTGGCCGCCAACGCCACCAACTTCACCTCCCCCGTCACCGAGTTCTGGGAGTGAGTTACATAAGAGCATGCATGAATGCTCATTTGCATAATTACACGTTTTCATGTTATGTCATGTAATGTGTCATGGTTAGTTACATTCTATATGTCTTCTATATATGGTAACCTACAACTTTGTGTAGGCCAAGACAGCCATTAAGGAACCATAATACAGAGGCTTTGATTTGATTGGCTGGCAGTCGGAGAGACTAATAAAGGAAAACGGACGAATACCAAAGACTGCAGGGTTGTTAGATTTTATTATCACAAACATTTAGCAGGCAGTGTGGTTGAAGACCCCCGCCAAAGACGACCTTTTCAGTTGTCGAAAGGACACTGGAAGTAGCTCAAACATCAGTAATTTGGTCAAAAACGCCCACTTGATTAACTTGAAATTGGTGTAATTGTCTTTTTGTCAACATGTCATGAAGTACTGTGACTGAGTTGCACAGATGGACCCACACACTTACAGAGCTTTCCTTTTATGTTTTAGACATAATGTGCTGGGTATCACCAGTGGTATAGAGGATATTGGTCCTGTTAAATGGGACCTGGCTTTGTGTTTACTGCTCGTCTGGGTCATTTGCTTCTTCTGCATCTGGAAGGGAGTCAAGTCTACTGGCAAGGTAAATATATGTTTGTTATCCTATACTATCCTGTATTTTTGTTTTTATGACTCTCACTGTGCCAGCGACAGCCGTAGGTTTGGTTACCAAAACCTGGTTCCAATATGGCCCCAGTTCCTAAACAACCAGTATCTACCGGACCGACTGACAACACAGATTTCTGTGCCTCATTGCGGTGCTACTTAAATGCCTGTGCTGCCCTTTCATACTCTTAAACGGACGTTAGAGGGAACAGAAGCATCATTGCATTTGACACTAGTTAACACTACATTTGGCAGCAGGTAACGTTAGCCTACTGTTAGCTACTAGCTGGCTAAAACGCAATTAAAATGCTGACAGCTAAACGAATGGCTGTATTTGACTGTCTGTATTTGACTGTCTATTTGACTGGATTCCAACACCAGGACATACAACAGTCTGCAGCTAAAGACAAAGTAATGCTAAACTAGCTGCACCATGGGCATTGCCGTAGTCAGAGTTGTCGGAGAATCAACACCAACGGCACTTAATAGTGCATTCAATTACACCTCGTAAGCTCATGGTAAATTCAATGTTGTTTTAAAATAAATCGTTTAAATTTGACTATATGGCCTTAGCAATAATGAAGCTGTTCTTTAATGTCACAGACCATCATTTTGTGCTCTTTAAATGATCACTTCAGGCAACGTTTAGGCACCGGAACCATTTTAAAAGCATTATTTTAGCACTGGTATCGGAAAAAACCAAAAGCATTATGTTTTTGGGTTGTCCCTCCGTCAGTCCCATTCTCATGAACACAGTATCTTAGGGAACGCCTTGGAGGGAATTGTATTCAAATGTGGCACAAACAACCACTTTGGGTAAGGTCACTGTGACCTCACAAATTGCCTTTTTGGCCATAACTCAAGAATTCCTATGCTAATTATGACAAAATTTCACACAAATGTCTGATACGATAAAATTATGGTGTGATGACATTTTATACGCAAAGGTCAACTTGACTGTGACATCATAGAAACACTTCATTTTTCAACACCGTAACTCAGGAACAGAAGGGAGAACATAAGTCGGATGCTGTACAGGTGACACTAATCTTAGGTGACCCACCTTGAAACTGTGGTGATTGTCTTTGGTGCTGCCAGGTTGAAGATGTGTGTTAAGTGTCCATGTTACACAAAACATAGGCTTAATATCTTTTATTAAATTGCTTTACAGTCTTCACTAAATATATTATGAGTCTGGACAGACATCGATATAAACTGCAACTTGACTAGTTGGTGGAGGCAAACAACCTCAGGGCGGTAGTTCTTGTCTATTGCCGATTGTGTTTTGCACTGTTAATTTAGAGGAACGAGATAAAGTTCCTCTTGAGCTCGCTGAACTTGCAATAAACGCAAGAAGTCTTGCTATTGCTGAATCATAATGACTGCCAGAAAACATGACAGGGTGATTCTCATATGACTCTTTCACACGTTTTTTTTTTTAGGTCTTAGCAAGAGAACAATAGGGGCTTTGTTCAAACTTAGTGCAGAGAAATACAAGATTTTCTAAAGGCCTGGGTGGGCTGTTTAATAATTGAATAATCTTGTTTTAGCCCTTACATCAAAATAATTTAAAGAGAGACAACAATAGCAAGATCATTAATTAGACAAGGTTGTACAAACATTTCTATGGAAGTAGTTCCACTTTTTCTAGGAGGAAGAATAGAATACTGTTAGGGCAACATTTGGGTACACTCTGCTGTTGTATTTTCTCACTAAAAAAATATGTCACCTGATTTGTAAGACTTCAAGACAGAGAGCAAGGGTTGAAAGTACTCAGATGTATTGTATAAGTTAAACAGTAAAGACATTTTACAGTTGAAAACACACTTGTCAGTGCTCTCAGCTGGATATCCTACTATATGTAATGGACACAATTGTTAAAATCCCAAACATATCTGTATACATTATATATTTCAGTTTAATGGCTTAACAAGAAAACATTGTATTGGGGGGGGGGAGATTCTGCAGTGGCTACCTTGTTTGTATAGTCTTGCAGGTTGGATGTACCCTTGGATAAATGCATAATGGGAACATTTCAGACCTTGTTCAATTGCTGCTACAACAACATCAACAACTCACCCGAGACCAGAGGCAGCTCCATCAATCCTAGACTGCTTTTTATATAACCTCAACACTATTTATTGATTGGTTTGGCCTGACGTATGCTCTCTGGTTGCTCGAAGTTGTAACTCTTGTAATAAAGTCACTCTGGCAAGGCCAAATGTGGTCACTGTTTTCCAAATAACAGAAGCTGATACACTGCTATTGATCTAAGGGACAGCCTGTGGTCTTGGTCATAATCCAAGAAGAGTTCACACATTTATCAAACAAAATTCCCTGTAACGACATTAAATATAGCTAGTAGACCAAATAACAAACATCACATTTATGTCATGGCCAAAGCAAAACACATTTGAAACTCAAGTTCCAACTAATCGCCTTCCTCTGTAGAATAATACAAACTGGAGGAGTGTTTCCATAATGGGTGACTTTGCTTTTCTGCATTGTGATCTCCCTAAGGTGGTCTACATCACAGCCACGTTCCCATTTGTCATGCTCATCGTGCTGTTGATTCGTGGCGTAACACTGCCTGGTGCCGCTGCAGGCATCAAGTTCTACCTGTACCCTGACCTCGCTCGTCTGAAGGACCCAGAGGTAGGTGCCCCTGTGCTGTCTGAGTGAGAAAACCCCATCATTCTTCTTCAGGTATAGTTTAGTCACAACAGAATTACTGCACTAGATTTTCTACCCGACTTCCCTAGTCCATATTAGTGTTACCCACAACTTAGGGCATTTTCACACCTATAGTTTGTTTGCTCTGGTCCAAATCAGTTAATGAGTCTTGGAACGTTTTCCCGTTGTTTTGGTTTCGTTACCCACGGAGAAAAAGTGTACCAAAATGCGTCATTACAAATCACTTTGACAAGGGAAATACGAGTGACCGCAATCTACTGTATTTCTGTGAGAGAAACCTTGCAAGCTGCTTCAGTTTGCTGCTCTGCCGTATCACAGATTGCAAAGCACACCTGACTACAGGAGATATTTAGCTCAGACTTACGGAGTACACATAGTTGGTGCGGTTCGAGGTCGGATCGTTATCACCACAAACAAACCGCTCCAGAGTTTGTTTGAAAGCGTATCCTAACCCGCCCCTCTAGCTTCTTGCTTCTCTATGCATGCCCTGTGCTTCCCATCATCAGCAGGCCTCAGCCTTTCTGTCCCCACTCTCACCCCCTACTTGACAGGTGTGGATTGATGCCGGCACCCAGATCTTCTTCTCCTATGCCATCTGTTTGGGCGCCATGACATCCTTGGGGAGCTACAACAAGTACAAATACAATTGCTACAGGTGAGGAATCAGTTTTCAGTGAGGGGGTTAGCGGTAGTGGAGAGAGGGAAGTGAAGGGATCCTTGTGTGTTCATTAACAAATCCTCCTCATGACATATGTGTGACATAGGGACTGTTTGCTGCTGGGAGCCCTCAACAGTGGTACCAGTTTTGTGTCTGGCTTCGCAATATTTTCCGTCCTGGGCTTCATGGCACAAGAGCAAGGGGTGGACATTGCTGATGTGGCAGAGTCAGGTACGAGGGTTCTGTAAAGGTGGCAGTGATGGTGGGCGCTGCTTCCTGGATAACAAATTAAACAGTAATTGCAAAGAAAAACCGCAACGAATCCCTAAAGAGAATTAGCCAATATGTTTATTTTTAGACTTGAATGGTAACTTGGTATTAAATAGATTTAAATGGATTTCAAATGACGGCAATCGGAATATGGAAGTTTCCGCAATCAAACACTACTTGACAAAAGCAGAATGTGAGAAAATATTAACATATTTGATCGGTTTGTTAGCGCATCTTTCAAGTAAAGCAAGTTGGTATGGATTAGGGCTAAGATAGAGATGTTGCAAAAATGATTTAGTTTTTGAAGAGAGAGACATTAAAAAATAAGATATAATTTACCCTTAGAACTAGCTGTGTGCATCTTGTGCCAGAAGCTTTATCATGCTATCACAGTTCTGGTCCTGAAAGGTTCCTACATGTGACAAACTGACGTCACCATTGCTGTGGCTCGTATCTATTTGAGTGCCAAATCGGCATATGGGGTTTATTAGTTGTTCTATAACTGGCAACTTCATCTTTTTGCAATTTATGTCAGGGCCCACAGCCATGAAATAACTAACCAAATCACAAAACTCCATGGTAAACAGGAACTACTTAACATTTCAGCAAAGTAAGAAAAGACAGTTACATGAGTATTCATGATCACATTTCCATGGACTTGAACTATATCTATTACATTATATAGCGTTAGCTTATGCTATTTTACAAAAACTCTGAGGCTGCAAATGCAACTTTTGTTTTTGTGAGGAGACAATGTTAGCCCAGTTTAAGCTGGACATCATGTTTGCTTTTCCGAATCACAAAATGATTTCATTTAAGCTTGTTTTTCATGTCACAAAGCAGACAAAAATTGCTGTTGGCTTGTTCTTTAAAAAATACACTCAGTGATTGACTGATTAACTGTTTTTTTTCTAGAACCACTATTGGGCCTTGTTTGGAAAGTTTGAATCGCCTCTTTTTGGGATTTTACATGCTTCTGTTACACCCTTAAGACATAAGTCATCTTGTTTGATGTCAAATGAGACACAAACTTGAAACTTTCATTTTTGCTGATTACAGAACAATGATGTTGTTAGCGTCAAATTCTTTTGTGAAACCTAGGCTTCATCTATTGCCCCGAGATTATCCAGTTTAACAAAATTAAATTTTGATTAGACTTTAAACACTGTCCATGCTGCCAGCCCAGTCGATACGAATATTGGACAATTCTATAGTCTCCAATTTGAGTCCAGTGCCAAATAAATTTTTAGCAGAATTATCCAGTATCAACGTTGTGTTTGGCGAGTGGGTTGGTGTTCCTCAGGTGACCAAAGATTAGAAGAGTATATCAGAGGAACTAGACAGAGCAACATGTCACTCAAACGTCACAATAGAAATAGAAGGTTAGTCTGGGGTTAGCACTATTGGAATATCATTCTATGGACGGACAAATCACAGTTCAAACATTTGCACACTGCAGAGGGCCCAAAGAAAAACTCAATATTTAGAGCCAAGTGCACCGTTGTGCAGCTGCTAATCAAGAGGTAATTTTCCAGCTTGAAAAAGTGTCCATGTGCTGTGAGCCTAAGAATAGATGTACCGAACATTTGGGAACCTCACAAGTAAGCCTGCCTTAACTGCGATTGCTTGTTTCTGATGTACCTGACAGAGGAATGAAAGTTATCAGCATGAGAGTGCAGTATACGCACACATGCAATGGCTTCTGTAGACCCAAGACTATACTAAAAAAGAAATGTATAAAAACTTAGGTTTTAGTAAGTAGTATTTTATGTTTTATTTGACAGTCAAGTTATGACTTATCACACTATTTGATGTGGATCTCATGAGTTAAAGGGTAACTTGTTCTTTTTTTCAACCTGGATTCTTGGTATCCTTGGACAATCTCTGAAATTGGTCCAGTATTAAGCAAGACCGCTGCAGTTGGCGGTGGCGAAACTAGCTACAATCAAAGTTATTGGGCAATTGTGTACCTTCAATTTACATCCATAAAATCACTTGTTTTGCCACTGACAGACTCAGATTGTTATTCTAAGTGTCTGACAACATTATGGAAAGGTTCCCTAGAGAGATAGACCTTTCTGTTAAAGAGTAAGATCCTTTTTGTTTAACAAGAAATCCCCAAAATTGCTAACTGTTAAAAGCCGTCTTGGTTCGTCTTTCCACTGTTCGAACAATCCCCACTCTAGTGTGGTTTGAAATAAACCCTTGACTCACCTGACTTTACATGTGAAAAAATGATGGCACTTTACCACTAAAAGTATTGTTTATGGAGTTAATGGAGTCTAGTGAGTTTGGTGATGGCGATTTCAGGGCGGTTTCTGAGGATACTCTTACTTATTCTTTAATAAAAAAAAAAAAGTCTGTCTCTGCAGGGATCCTTTCCATAATGTTGTCAGACACTTGGAATAATAATCTGAGCCTGTAGTGGCAAAAACAGCACTCTTAGTAAACAAAATTGACGATGCACACGCCCTATGTGATTACAATGTAGCCCGATTCGCTGACTGATGCAGCGTTCTCCCTCGATACTGGACCAATTTCAAAGATTTTTGTTCACATTAGTCACTTAGACACCAATGCATGAGAAAACCGAGTCCAGGTTAAAAAAAAAAGAACAAAATTACCGTTTCATTATTTGATTAACTGCTAGGATTACCCATCTCAGGAAATGGAAGTTGGTACTATTTTTCGAGTCAACACGGTGTTTGGTTGGATGCCTTGTCATAATTTGCAAAAAAAAAAAACTGAACATACTTTAGTACCTTGCTATCAGTTGCAATACTGTATTGCTGTCATGGCTGTTTCCTTGTTTCTTAACTTCTGTTTTACAGTTCCCAATTTAGCATCAATGTCAAATTAGACTGCAGAAAAAAGCCTCTGCCATCTGCTGCTATGTTGCTATGGCCATTTTGTATTCCTGATAGAGAGGATCATACTTAATTCAGTCAGGGATGCAAAATGGCTAGAGTGACGTAGGTGTTGATATACTTAAACACTAAATATTTTGAGAAACCAAGATGCACTTGATTTACCTTTTCTAGCAGTTGATTGTCTTTCAGCTGCCTGGAAAGGTGAATCAAGCAAAATTAGGTTAAATATATCTTTACATTTCTGCAATGTTTACTGCGATCTACGGTCTTTTTGTTTACTCCACACAACATATAAAATTAGTACATGCTGTACATGCTTCTCGACTTCTTATGACTTCCACAGAGATGCAGTTACACAATACTAATAATTTACATCACATGTTATACTCTACATGTTCTTTGTTATTGTTCTGTTTTCCATTATTGGAACGTTTTCCTTGTAATATGTCATTTTAAATGTTTTGAAATGGTGTCATTTGTTAACTGCATAAGTAATGTTTTCAAATGAAGTAACAGGTAAGTAAAGATGGGTGTTAGACATACTTAATCCCTATTTATTGACACCTAGCTGCATTCAAATACATAACACATAAACATCTATTTTCCGTGTTGTAGCCCAGGTTTGATCATGCATTCATATCCGGTTTTGCATCTCCAATGTTTGTTTTTTTTTCTTCCCACAGGGAGGTAGATCAGATGAGCTTACCGTGATACTAATGTTGCCTCCCCCCCATCCCCCTCTGTCTGCTCTCACCCCCCTACCCCCCCACCCCCATCCCTTCTCCTCTGTAGGCCCAGGTCTGGCGTTCATTGCCTACCCTAAAGCTGTTTCCATGATGCCTTTTCCTACAGTCTGGGCAATTCTCTTCTTCATTATGCTGCTGCTGTTGGGCCTCGACAGTCAGGTGAGCAGAAACATGAAACAACTTTCACACATTTACAGCTGTTGGAGCTGCAGGAGTCTGGGCGCTAAGGGATGTGGTGATAACACTCATGGCTGTTATTGAGGTTCACATGAGCAACACACTACAGTAGAAGCCTGTGCACAAACTTTAAGGGTGTTTAAACAAGCCTCCTGCAGCATATTTTTATTTTCTGAAAATGTGTTTCTGTGTATTTTGAAGCATACAAACAGATTTTTCTTTTTTTCTAATAAACCAAAGTCTGATTAACATACATGAAGAAACCAACATGCATCATACCAACATACTGGCGGATTTACAGATGCAAGAAAAAAGAATTTCTGACATTGTATCTTACATTACATTTACAAAAATACTCGGTCACCTCACCTCCACTAATCTGCAGTCTTCAAGTGCAGAAATTAACATCGGCACTGACGTGTTAGTGGATCTGTATCCATGTTATTTTATATTTTTGATAACACCACTGTCTCTGTGTCCCCCTGCAGTTTGTGGAAGTGGAAGGGCAGATCACATCACTGGTGGATCTGTATCCGTCCTTCCTAAGGAAGGGTTACCGCAGAGAGATCTTCATCGCTATCATCTGCTGCATCAGCTACCTGCTTGGACTTACCATGGTTACCAAGGTAACAACACCAAGCCACAGAGACAGCGCGCATTGTTTCATACTCTGAAAGCCACGCCCACCGGAGGGGAAAACAATCTGCACCACAATATGCAACCAAGTGCCTGTAGCTAACTAAAGGCATCCGATTTACAAATGTCAAAGGATTATTTTAGCACCCCTTGTCTAGTTAGCTGTTAGTAAGCTAATGTTAGCAAGTTAAGGCACTTGCAAACATAATAGTAAGCTTAACTTACAGAATTATAGTTAGCCTAACACTGACAATTGGATATTTAACTTGGTAACAAAATGCTTTCTGCAAACTAACTAACTGGGCATGTCGTTAGGTTAGGGTCTCCCCTTTCCTCACGTCTGTATCCACTTTTGTCTTCCTAAAAGCTCAGTTTTTCGATTTGACAGCGTATAAAAACTAAGTTATGGGTTCTTTACCATGTTGGTAATGCATCTTACCACACAGCACCTTTGAGGCATTTTTCTGTTTGCTAGCAGACTGAATTGACAAAGACACCTTAACTTTATGCAATATAAGTCAATCGAGAGCGAGGAGTTTTTTTCCCCATCTGGTGTGGGCGGGACAAAAGAATTGTTCTGTCTCTATTAAAGGACAAATCAGCAAAATTAACCTAGGGGTTATGAACACGTATACCGAGTTTGATGTTCTCTGGGATATGTTTTTATGCTAATCAAATGTGACCAGTTTTATCGCTAATTAGCTTATAACACTAGCCGTAGGGGCATGGGTAAAATAAAAAGAAATCACTATTTCTATACCACTAACAAGGCACAAAATAGCACCACACTTCCACGGTAGCATAATGAGGGTCCTCAAAGCATTGAGTGAACAAGTGTACAGACAGTTTATTAAAAAGATAGTTTAGAAAGACAGTACCATTTTACATATACAGGTGGGTGCCACCTTGGGAAAACAGTCACAACCAGTCGAACGACGAACAACATTATCATGCACACAGCACATGTTGATATACTATGGCTGCTGGCCTCATTTCAGGCTCCACCCAACAGCTCAATACTCCAGGGACAACAGTGTTCATGCAGCTATTAGAGTCGGTCTCTGGGGAGATGACATGGGCTATTTATACTATCAAGTCATGAGAACTTCCCATCAAACCTCTGGTATTAATAGATACTGTAGACCTGACTTAGCTTTTTCCAAATCTTCCTCTTCTTACTCCTTCTATCCTATTTCTGTCTCTCTGTTTTCCCCTGTTTCTCATCATGTCTTATTCCTGTCCTTCATCTCCTCTCACTCGCTTCTCTCCTCTTTCTCTAGAATTATTCTGCCTTGTTCTCTCCTCTGTCAAACTTTTTGCTTCTCAAACCTTCTTCCTGCCCCATGTTCATTCTCTGGAGAAAAACGTTTCCTCCACATAGACAGGACACACAGACACATTGTTGTGATGTATCATCCTCCCAACACTTACCAATAGACCCTTCTCACTATGGACATTTTGACTTGTCGCATACAAGTGTTACTGTCATAAGTTCGCTGGTATTGTGCATGCTGGCTCAGTGTGGCTTAGCAGGACACAAAATTAAACCAAATCCCAAGTCATTTGTTTTACCTGTCATATTTGTGTCAAGTCCTAGCATAGCACATTTGGCTGTGAAAAAGGTCTTTTAATTGAGGCTTCTCAAAGTTGGACATTTTGTTACCTTGAGCAAAATAAGGAGGAATCCACCAAACATGCTGCACTTTTAAACTTCTTAAGCATGTCATGTATCGATGTGTGTGTGCAAATGTTGTCCACACAGCAGTTTAAAAGGAGATTGAATGTAATTAGAGCCTAATATTCAAACATAATTACAACATGGCTACCAATGTGCCAAACTGAAATTCAACATATTGAATGTTTTGAGACTCTAGAATCCAGTGCCAAAATGGTTAAAACACCAAGTTCCTTTGTCGAAATTGGACCATTGGCGTTATATATTTGATTTTGCCCGTCCATCTTCTGTAAGAGACCTCCAACACAGACAATTTGTCACACTGTCGCCTCTGTGATTGGGCACTTTGGAAAGAAACGTGTAGACATGTAACTTTAAATCACAGCCAAACTCCATTACATCAAACAAAGTGACTTGTACTGGAACACCGTGTGATAATGCATACTTTCGTCAAGTTGCATCAAGCCCAAGACCCATTTTACTAATTGCACCTTCATTCCCCAGAGCACAAACCAACCTCTCATATAAAGGTTGTCTACGTGCCAAAACTATGAGAGTATAATGTGACGAAGACCAGATAACTATCTTGACTGGAACTGCTGGGTTACACAATGCAGTTAACATAAGTACCTCTGTAGTAAAAAAAAAAAAGGCTTTTTTTCCCCAGTGAAAAACATACTTTAAAACATGAAACGCTTAGATGAAATATCTGTAGGTTGAATCAGTTATGGTACAAAAGAGCAGATTAGACGTTTTTGTTGTTTGTTTATGGTGAAAAGTGTTTCTGTCCATCCAGTGTCTCCAATTCCTGCACTTAATCTCACACTCTCCGCTCTTTTCTTCATTCATCCTCTCCTTCCTATGCAAACCTGGTCTCACACAACATTTAACCTTCTCACTGTCATTCTATTTTCTGCCCCGCCTCTCTCTCTCTCTCTCTCTCTCTCTTCTCGCTCTCTCTCTCTCTCTCTCTCTCTCTGTCTGTATCCTTCTGTTGTTCCCATGACAACATCTTTTTATGGCTGCGGTGGCCTGGTTCAAGTTTAGGATTCCCATGATTGTTAAAACAGTTTTCACACTGGACACACGCACACACACACAACTGCGCTCAAACTCAGACAGTAGCAGTCTCGCGTACGGCCATGTCGGTTGCTCACATTTGGTCATGTTAAAGTCTTGAAAATGTCCCCGTTTTACATATTTTAATTATCATATGATTCAAGAATCACGTTTTATTTACAAGCTCCTACACTTTAGTGAGTGTTCCTGAAGCTCAGTGTATCGAGGAAGGCTAATCTGAAACTGTATGCACTGAAAGGCACAAGAATATAGACCCTGCACAGGTTTTAATATTTCACGTGAGATGAAAATATTGCCTGATATATGTACTTGGAAAAAAAAAAGATTTTAAATCCTGTTTGTCTGTGTGTCTGTCTGCAGGGTGGCATGTATGTTTTCCAGCTGTTTGATTACTATGCAGCTAGCGGTGTGTGCCTTCTGTGGGTGGCATTCTTTGAATGTATAGCTGTTGCCTGGGTTTATGGTGAGTACCATGCTTTGAAATATAACTAAATACTGTGAGCCTGTAGGATGTATACTAAATAACTTACTAGTGCACAGGAAGTGAATGCTTCTAATGTATTGTCTTGTAATGTCTCCATATACTGACTTTGACATCCGGCTGCCTTTTTGCACTCTCTCAAAGAGCATGCATAGATCCCTAGATAGCTGTATCACAGCAAAGTCCATTTAGAGACAGCAAAGCTATCTTATCAGACCGCAGGCCAATTGCTGGTAATGGAACTGCAAATAAAAGAAGTACGGATTTAACGATGCATCATGAATCGGTTAAAAATCGATGCAAATGGGGCGAACTCTAGCTTACCCAGTAGAGTGTGCGCCCCATGTAGGCTGAGTCCTTGGCAGCAGCCCGGGTTCAAGTCTGTTTTTAAACGGCCTAGGGCATGATCTACTTTTGATTTCATTTGTCTAACTTCAGACCACACTGTCTTCTTAGTTTATTCATTTGAAGAGATTCCTTTTCTATTTATGTAGTTATTTGGATGTGGGATTTGTTTATATAATAATTTTTTATTCATTTTTTTCACTTTTGATAAGAGCCATCTGTTGCTTTGCACAGTCATTTGTCCGCATCTCATTCTGTTAAAGAAATCGTGAGAAATTCGTATCGCAAACTTAAAATCGTTAACAGGCTAAGGCCATTGTTGGAACTTTATAAAGTATACACTAAATCTGCTGAAGCAAGAATACATCTAAGTATTAAAGTGCTCATATTATGCTTTTTGACTTTTCGCCTTTCCTTTATTGTTATTTATTGTTGTTTTTGTGCACGTTATAGGTTTACAAAGTGAAAAAGCCCAAAGTCCACCCCAAAGGAACTTACCATCTCCAACAGAAAACACTGTTCACAAACTGCTCCAAACAGCTCTATTGTAGTCCAGCCTTTACTTCCGTGACAAACGTGCGTTACTTAGTAACACACATTATAATGCTCGCCTAGCTGCTAGCATGGCACTCCCTCATGCTCTGCAACTGACAAGCTAGCAGTACTTACTGCACATGTGCGACTCCCGACAAAGATGGAACAGAAGTGAGATGTCTCACTCTGTAGCTAAAACAGAGAGCTCAACACACAGGGTGAAAAGAGGAGCTGCAGCCATGTGCAGTACAACAAATATATGGTGTCTTCTGAAAAGTAAACCACATAAACCTATTCTGGTGCAACCTCTAAATACAATTATGAACCAGAAAATGAGCATAATATGAGCACTTTAAAACATTGTAGCTGAAAATCATCCATGCACAAGCCATCCAAGATTGGACACCTAGATTAATTGTTCCTCTCTCTGACTTAGGTTGATTCATTTTCTGCATTGCAAACTTATTTTCTGTCTAATTTCTTTATTTTATTTCCCTCTTCATTATGTCATTTTTTTAATTCCCTGTGTGAAGCACTTTGTATTGCCTCTGTGTTTTTATAAAAACAATAATCTTGCCTATTTATTGTTGTGAAATCAAAAACATCAGTCCTGGTGCATTGTGTTACTAAAAGAGTTTACTTGCAGAACATAATCAGTATTTATAATAGTCATCATTTCACTGTCTTCCCAGGCGTTGATAATTTCTATGATGCACTTGAGGACATGCTTGGCTACAGACCAAATCGTTGGATGAAATGGAGCTGGAGTTTCATCACTCCTTTACTGTGCATGGTAAGAGCCTGCTCTTATTGCAATAAACAGTAATCCATAACCAAGCGTTTGACTTCCTCCTTTTATTACCACAATTCTTCTGCTTCCTGAAACTTGCACAAGTGTCACAATGGTCACATGTTTCTTAAAGTCGCCATTTTAAATCAAGAGTGGAATTCAATCCCAGACCATAATTACACACACACACACAAGTCTTTTACTGAGCAGCTAAAACATATGGATGGTCAGTACATATACTGTACATGTCAACACTAACACTATTATGTATATATTCTGTTAGTTTGCAATGTTAACATATATGTACTTTATTTATTTTGTCCTCTTATATTCACTACTGCTTTTTATTGCGCAACATGACACTGTCATGATAACATGACACAGTCATGAACACATGAACTCTAACCTTAACCATAACTTCTAATGACAAAAACCGAATAACACTTAACTAAAATAAGCTTTACGTCATAAACGTTTATGACTTGTTTATAATGTTTATGACAAGTTCACGACAGTGTCATGTCACTCTTATGTAGATACCTTCAAGTAAAGTGTACTACATTGATATCCTTGGGCCATTACCACCATGTTATATTGTGTACTTACTTACTATAGATACAAAACATTTCAAAATGTGAAACTATCCCTTTTAAAGGCTGACATTTGTGTTGAAACGTGTTTCTCTTCCTCTCCAGGGCTGCTTTATCTTCTCCTTGGTCAAATACAAGCCGCTGACATACAACAAGGTCTACGAGTATCCGGACTGGGCCATCGGAATAGGTTGGACTCTGGCCCTGACCTCCATGATCTGCATCCCCATGGTGGTTGTCATCAAGATCATCCGATCTGATGGGCCGCTCATTGAGGTGGGTGGAGGAGCCATCTGGTAGCTATGCAGCTTCAAACAGTTAGTTTTGAAGGCTGGTTCAGTTTAGGGCTGCAACTAACGATTGTTTTCATTGTCGATTAATCAGTTGATTATTTTCTCGATTTAATGGATTTGTTGTTTGGCCTGTAAAAATTTTAGAAAATGGTAAAAAAAAATGTGGATCAGTGTTTCCCAAAGCCCAAGATGACGTACTCAAATCTCTTGTGTTGTCCACAACTCACAGATATTCAGTTTACTGTCGCAGAGGAGTGAAGAAACTAGAAAATATTGACATTTATGAAGCTGGAATCAGAGATTTTTTTCTTAAATGACAGAAACCTTAGGGACATAAAAGTTAGTCAATTATCAAAATAGATGGCATTTAATTTAATAGTTGACAACTAATCGATTCCTCCTGTAAGCTCTAGTACAGATCAGAGATGCTTGTTCCACTGAATGACAGACTGTGGGCTAAAAAAAAACAAATGATTATTTCAATTACCTCAAATGCAGATTTTGTAGTTTTTTTTTGGTGGGTTGTTTATATGCAATTGGTTTTTAGCAACAACAAAAATAAGCTAACACCCTCTTATCTCTTTTTTTGTTGCATTTTTTCTATCCTATCTCCCCTCTCTTTTGCTCACTCCCCTCTCCGTTACTGCTCACTCCATTCCTCTCTTTCACTTACCTTTTCATCATTCCTTCTGTGGTCTTCTCCCCTTTAACTTGTCCTCTCACACTTCTCCAATCCATCCTTCCTTTCATCCTTCCTTCCTTTCATCCTTCCTTCCTTCCTTTCATCCTTTCTTTCCTTCCTTTCATCCTTCTGTCCTTCCGTCCATCCTCGCTTCCTTCCTTTCATCCTTCCTTCCTTCCTTCCTGCAGAGGATCAAGGCGGTGGCCGCCCCGGTTCGCGGCGGGGCCAGCTCCCGTCCTGCAGACCACCGTGGCCTCAAGGAGCTCTCCTACCCGCTGGACCCCAACGGGAACAAGGGCCTGCTGATGAAGGCCCCCACCCACACCATTGTAGAAACCATGATGTAAAGGAATGAGGCGGAGGCTCTCCATGAGATCGCTCTTCTCTCCTCTCCTGTCCTGTCCTCTCAAATGCTTCTAAAGCTAGCTAGTTTTCTGTCTATCTGTCTGTCTGTCTGTCTGGTGGACTGATAAGGGTTTTAAGGAAAAAAAAAAAATAGGTTCCCGTTTCAAATATTGTAGGAATACTTTGGAGGTAGTTTGCTCTCGGTGGGTTTTCTTAAGAGGGTGGCAATCACATTTCAAATCTTTTTCTGAATGACTGGTGCTGGTGCTTTGTAACATCCATGTGACTACATGTCCCACTATTGTCTTGTTTAAAGGCAGAGTGCCAACTACGCACCAGCCTCTGGTCATCCGCTGGTACATATCTATTTTTTGTTACACCAGCTACTTTTGCAGAAAACCAGCCATTGTTCTAAAAAAAAGGAAGAAGTGGTTATTGAGTCTTGGAATCAAACAGCCTTTTGTAGCCACCAAATGAAAAAAGAGAGGTTTCTGACATTGATCACAGATCGCCAGTTTTTGGCGCTGTTCTTGGAATAGAACAGCTCTTTGTCTGTGTTTCAATGAACACGGTGCACTTATCTGAGCGTGTGTGCCGTAGGGTTCAACTTTGGCTTTTTCTGTTCCGCTGCATTCAGCAGAGGCCCAGTTGAGATGAGGTAGAAGATTGAGGCACTGCAGGTACAGCATTATTAATTAAGAAACGTGTTTTCTACCCATGTCACAATCAGACATAGTCAGGTATAAAGTCCCCCTTCAGTAATCAGACATTCTGATTGTGATATTTCAGCTGCACAAGGCAAGATGTTTTCGTGAGAAATGTGACCAAACTTTACCGTCCCTAAATTTCAAAATGTGGCTGTCGCAGGGGAAGTTTCCCAATCCTACCAATGTTCCAACCTGTAGATTGTTTTTTTTTTTTTCTTTCTGTGTTCTCACTTGGAGCTTCTAATACACAAAATTGCCTGGTGCAGCTAAAAAGAAAGATTAAACAAATGTATAATTGACACAGCCGTGATAGCCGATGACTCTTATCAAACCAGGGTAGATATCCTGGTTTTTAAATGCACCTTAGCACAAATATCCCCATCTTCCATAGCCATAAGCTATGGGACAAAGAGAACTTGCACTGAAACCCGCTCCTGCACAGAGAGAGGTATCTGAAAGGATTTGAAGTGTGGAGGTTGAACCCTTGAGTGTGTTGTCTGTGGCGTACTGTACAGTAGTAGCTAAACAGTCTGTATCTATCTCTTTATCTATCTTTCTCTGTCCTAGACCAGTTTACAGTACATTAGTGACTGCTATAGGCACTCTTGGCTTACAATTTTGGATTTGTTTTATTTTCCACAGAGGAAGTCACATTATTAGTTTTTTTTCTTCCTCTGCCAATGTTTTAGATTTTTTTAATTTTTTTTTTTATTAAGACTATAATGTTATTGGTATTCACTATTGACGATAAGTGCTGTAGTTTTACATAGAAGAAGGAACACTTTCATCGGGTGAAAATACTAAGCTATTATACAAATCATGCATTTACAGTGGCAGCCATTGTAATAATAATCCTACATCATTCATTTCTCCAGCGTTGGTGCGGCTAACAGTTCCATCTTTGGCATCAAACAACGCCGCGACTGATTTTCTCCCTCCCCAAATATTTTCTCTTGTGTAGTTCAATGTACAGTACAGAAGGGAATTCTACAATGGCTCCATCTGTTAGTTCGTAGGTGTTGGGGGTTTATAGCTTTTCCTCTTCTGTAAATACCAGGGGACAGTATTTAATTTGGATACATTCAGCGAGACCAGTGGTAAAAAGCAACTATTGGTTGGGTGACACTCCCGACAAATCAGCCAGACTGTTGACTCGTCTGAGCGTCAAACTCCTTTCAGACGCTGTGAAATGTGGCAGCTGGCTGCAGACAAATCCGAGCCAGGGAATGACCGTTTGGTCACGTCTTTCCCACAGTTGAAAATGAGCTTCATTTAAAAAAAGGAACCCCAACGGCTCTAAAAACCAATTAAAAGGCACGCAGATGCAAGTTTTAGAATTTGAACCCACTGCACCTTAAATTCCCTGCAGTGGGAACTGGGTGTCCGTCATCATTTGGGATAATTAGAATGAGTTTTTTGGCATAACAACTATAACTGAATATATTTTTACCTTCAAAACATTCTTAAAAAAAACAAAACTTGAAATGTGTAAAGTCAGACTCGGACTTTGTAAGACCTTAAAATGCTGCCTGGAATTCAAACCAAAAAACAAAAATGAAGAGAGTAGTAAACTAAACTTCAGATCGAATATAAGCTGTGAAATTGGGCACTATATAATATAAGATGTATATGAAAATGACACTGGGAAGATATGTCTGACACCCCTAAAACCTGTACTTAACATTAACAACATATGTCGATGCATTTAGTGCTCATTTAAAATGTCTTTAGACGGCCATAATGTTGTCCCATGTGAGCCTTTAACAACTGAAAGCAGACTATCTTAAGAAGTATGACCTTACAGCTGTTGCATTCACTTTAATATGTCTGTAAAGTGTGTGTGTCACCAGTGTCCCGTTTCCTATAGATGCATTAACCCAGTGTCAGGAAATTTAGACTTTTAACTGTGGTAGCAAACAAAATTGATGTTTTTGTCCAGCTTGAAAGGCCATTAGATCAGTTCTTTGCCACACAGAATGGAAAATAACAACTTAACTGCATAGGTTTTCCACAGTCAAAGGCAAATGTACAGAAAGGGTGAGTCAAAGTCAGTTTTTATTGCACCTTATTTGTATAATATTGACTTTATATCAAATTATGAGGCCAAAAAGAAAACACTGCCATCTTTTTATTCAGGGTCCTCATTGGCCTCCAAACAAATCTGAATACTGTCAAAACCCTTAAGCTTTTAGCTTTAAGTGCTTCTGTTCGCCCCCAAAAGCAGAAATATTAAAATAGATCAAAATGTTCATAAACTATTCATTCATGTCAGATATACAGTTACACATGCATTGCAGGAATTTGACCAACAGGGCCTCTAAGATTTTGATTATTTCTTTTGTCAGTTTATTTGATTTCTTCAAATAGAATAAAGTAGTTCATATCATTAAAGGGGGATTTGTGAAACCAAATCCACAGCAGACATCTATTTTCATACAGTGACAAACTTTTCCTATATGAGTCGTCTTTGTACAGCTAAGCTCCCATTGCAGACATCCCATTTTAATACACAAAGCTTCATTTTAATCTTAAACTTTTGTATAGATCTGGTTCTCGATTCCCCTTAAGGATCTTTGCACAAAAGAAAAAGGAAATAATGCTAAAAGGAAAGATCTGTCAGCACTTTCCAGTAAGAACAACCGCATCAGAAGCATTAAATAACATACAAAAAAAAATGATTCATGGCATTTTAAAAACAGGAACATATGGACAGTTAAATAAAATACAGCTGATCTCGTTTGATACTCTCACAACTAAATAAAATCTTTCTTGAGTGCTAAGATCCTTTTTTTTTTTTTTTTTTGGTGGGGAAAACATAGACCACAAATAATAACTAATGCAGTCATTTATTGGTTTATTCTGCGTCTGTGTATATTAACAGTATGTACCAGTCCCTCTGCCTTCTTACACTCCCCTTCAGTTAGCCTACGTAAACCTTCCCTTGATCTTTTTTTTTTCTCAGATAAAAATGAATTTGCAAGAGAATCGAAGCATTAGCGATGCACAAGTTTTTACCGCCGAATGTTAAAATGTGAAAGTCACCTGCGGGTGAATGTAAACATTTCTGAAGATTTATTTTTTAGGGTGAGAAAAATTGCTTTCTTGTATTTCTTTAGTTATTGATTGTGTTTCATTGACTTCAGCAGTTTCTTGTTTGAGTTTATTTTTGATTGTGTGTCTGTCACGTTTGCCTTTTGTATTCCAAATATAGTGTATTGTGAACCTCTGTCGTTGGAGTAACATACACAACTATCAATCATAAAAAAAACAAGCAAAAAAAAAAAAGCTACGATTTGTTACGTGCAATACTTTGTAGAATACTTTTTATTTTTCTTGCTGTTTTTCCAAGAGGTGGTACTAACCTTTGTAACACTTTAAGATGATAGCCTATGAATTCTTGGTGAAGAAAATTTTAATCTTAAGGGTCCATTTCAATTTAAAAAACCCGCCACGAAATGCTCTGCAGTGTGGAACTAAAATCCAAACTAAACTTCTACTCCAACAAAGATCTTGTGGTTTGAAATGCACTGAGAATGATACTAATCCGTTGTCACATCAAACTGAAGCGAAATGCTATTTTTTTGTTTTATTGTTGTGACACACTGCTAAGTTGTGAGTTTGTGAGGGGTATGAAACACAGTAACACTGCCACTAAGCCCACCTTCCTCCTACCTGCCTATGTTTATCTCAGTACTGCCATGTTGCAAAAAAAATCAGGGCAGCTTTCCAAAAGCACACCTCCACCAAAGTTCACCATTTCTAATCTACTAACACATCAGCAATATTTGATCAATCTAACCAGTCACCTATAAGGCTTGTACATCTTATTTGCTCGCGATGGAACAAATACCTTTTTTGGAGTCATTTCGGCTGCTTTTGGGAAGCCTGCCCCACAGCAACAAAAGTAGTAGTACAGTACATATAAAAACCTGATTACACCATATCAAATGTGGGCTTTTCTTTTAAAACCTTGTATGCAATTTCTACATTCTGCTTCTTCAGACATTTCTATCTAAATCCAACTCCACTTCGCCAAACCCTGCAACCTTAGTGCTTTATCAAAGAAACCGAAGAACCAAACTACATCTACACAGGAACAGATAACCTGATTGGAAATCCCATGTTGCCTACAGCATGTTTGTATGTGTGTATTAGTGGTATGAAAACACAACCATATCTGCAGGATTCAGGATCTGATTTTCTGTTTCTGCGATTAAAGATGCAACATTGGGCCATACAAATGTGATCTTCGGGCTATAGAGGTGACACAAAACTGCGACTGCGTGGCTGCGAAGGAAGATAAATGGGGCTCCATTTCCTTAATGCAAGGATCGTCTTGGTTCTTTGGTTGAAAGTTTGAAAAAGATGTCTCATTCAGAGAACCATATCTATGATGTAACCCGATTTGCAGTTTTTGGCATTCATAGCTTTGATTCAAGATTTGACTTTTGGGGATGAGAAAATTAAACGCAAGGCTGTAAAATCATCTTTTCTCCTTTTAACTGAAACGATGTGCGCTAAGTCCTCTGGGAAATGGAGTCCCACTCATCCTTCCCATCCTCTCTGTGGCCAGACTCAATCTGACAGGCTTTCCTGCATTATAATGTATGCCAGCCCTTCCTTTTTGAGAATGTACATGAGAAAATGTTTTTTAATTCTTGGTGAAGAAAAAAACATTTTTTAAAGAATTTGAAAGGTTTTATTTTTATTTCTATGGCCAAACTGTAAGCTACGTAGACAAAAACTGAAAAAAAAAATGTGTTTGAACAGGTTTTACAAAGGTGTAAAACTTTTTTTTATTTCTTAATAAAAAATGTGTCTTCAGAAAATGAACTCTGGATGTTATGTGTCTGATTGTTCAACATTTTCAGGTGGGGTAAAGGTATGAAGTACATAGACACCCACAACTCAGAAACACACACACACACAAAGATCATTCCCTTCAAGTTCAATTTCCCCAACTCGTGGGACTTATGTACCTAAATCCCCTCAACAGCATAATAAACTCTAATCCTACAAAGCCTGTAATACAAGATTTAACGTATTCAAGCCAACACAGGAGGCTGCATTCCAGCACAGTCACTGCTGCCAGTTTTCCTTAAATATGTGGAAGTAGACAAATGGGTTGGAAACTGCTTTGTGGCAATTACAATATTGAAACCTGCATGTAATTAAGATATGTCATTCTGGCACTTGCTTATATTGCTTTTGCTGTTTATTATTATAATGTAAAGCATAGAAACCAGAACTGCTAGTTGTTTTACAGACTGAAACAGGGTTTAGTGCTGTTCCTAGTAAGCACTGAGGAGGTGAGTTGCAGGCCAAACCTGTCAAAGCAAGGCCACATCTGCTTGATCGCTTGAAATGTTAGTGTTTTAGATGTTGCGTAGAACTATTGTTTCAGTTTAAGACTAACTACATGTTGACATATGGTACTTCAATACTGTTGAAACCGCAGTTACATATACATAACTTGCACACCTAAACAAATGCATTTTTATGTAGCTCTCAGTCTGAAGACACATTATTTTTTTGATCCTGTGTTCACACAAGATAAAGTAGAATAACAATAACATGTTGACATGCAAATCCTAAACTCAGTGCTGTACAGGATTCTGGTCTTCCCCGTCTATAGGCTATATGTGGGTATATAAGATAGTGGAAACACTTTACAATATATTTAATTGCAATACAACAACTCCACTATACAATGCTACAAACGGATCTTGTGTATTCCATGACATGTGTTGTTGCTCTCTCTCTCACTTTCTGTGGACCTGCTGTGTGTGTGTGATGCAGTGTTGTAGTTGAGTCATGTCTCGAGCCCCCAGTGTTCAAGTCCAAGTCACCAAAGAAGAGTCTGAGTCGAGCCACCATTACCTGAGTTCGAGCCCGAGTGGAGACACGAGTCCAGAGATTAGCGACCAGAGTCCGAGTCCAGGACTGGACTACTCCATCACTGTCTATTACACATAAAAGTAGTCAGAAACTGCATCAAATTTCCGTGTCCCATTTCGTCAATGCTCGAGTCCGTGTCCAATTGCAAGTCATGAGTGTGTGAGTACAAGTCCAGAGAATAGCGACTTGAATCGGACTCGAGTCAGAGTCCAGGGCCATGTTCAGTCCTGACAAAACGTAGCAACTAGAGATGGCCCGATACCATTTTTTGCTTCCCGATACCGATTCCAATACCTGAACTTGCGTATCGGCCGATACCGAGTACCGATCCGATACCAGTGTGTCATATATTTTATTATGTTTTAACAACTGTATACTACTATCCCTGTATGGATGTGATATTATTTCTATCTTTGTTATCGGTCTGGCTCAAGTTAAACTCTTTGTGAAACATGACCAATGAACGCCCCAGAACTTTCTTTTATTATGCAGTTATGTCAGTTATAAAGGAAAAAGAACATAAATAAACTACTTTAACGTAGATTTTCTTTAGGGCTTTATTACGTGGTATTGGATCGGTGCATAAACTCCAGTACTTCCCAATACCGATACCAGCGTTTTAGGCAGTATCGGAGCCGATACCGATACTGGTATCGGTATCGGAACATCTCTAGTAGCAACACATTTTTTTAAAACTGAAACGGGGGTGCGTTGAACTCCCCGTTGTGTGCGCAAGCGCTCTAAATGGTTGCCCATGTGGTTCTTTGGTTGGTGATTGGTTCCTCCATGGCAGCCATTGAGGACATAAGACCAGCTGCCCCCAGGTTCTCCTTTTTCCAAAAAGTCAACAACTATAAATCCTCTTTTTTTTAATGTTTGTGTTGTGTTTTGGAGTTAATCATCTGATGCAAAAAAAAAACTTTGCCGCTGTGGGAACTGTTGGGGTGAGTCACTTTTTGTTCCCAAAGTTAAGAGTTTGTGTTGGCTTCATGGTGGCACTACAACCCACAACAAGTGAGCTAAATCAATAAAACCTGTGCTTCCCTAACCAAACAAAAATACACCAAAACATACATCATTTCCCTAAGCAAAAACAGGAGAAAAACAGTACAAACAACCTCCAACCCCTCCCAAATTAAGCTGCATGTTCTGAAATAATGGCAGTAAGCAGCTCTGTGAAGCTGCTGGAAACAGCTTCAGTTTATGGAATATTTTGACCCAAACATCCGTTTCACAACAGGGAAATCAAGGCTTAGACATGCTGGTGATTAATAGAAGCTGGGTACTGAACACAGCTAATTTTCCCAGACTGTAATTTTCCCTCAATGCGGCTGCGATTACATGCGGTTACTTTTTTCTCTCTCTTCAAATCAAAACAAGTGACTTCCATTAAAGTAAATATGAGTGCTACATAAAATACAAATTTAAGATGTCCTATGTATGCCTCACAACAAGTAGTCAATAAAGACAGAAGGCTCTTTCAGGCACAGTACAAATCCAGTCTTTGTTCCTTATTTTGTCTTGATTTATAATTTTACCCGGAAATGTGGCACACAAATACCACCACGTTAGTTATGATTATTGCTCCCATGTGAACCAACAAAAGCCCCATTCGTTCAGCAGGACCACCAAGTATGTTGGTTGCTTGAACCTGCTGTTGAATAATGTTAAATTTGCTGTTGGGTTATTGCAGTCTGAGCTTTAAATAACTTGCACTCCAGAGAAAGAAGGAAGACGCTGACATTTCCATTCTCTGCCTGCCAGTTCCAAGAATAGACTTTCCTGCTGAGAATTTCTTTTTCCATTTCATGTTTGTGACAGTTTTTTGGCATTCACACAGAAACAAGCAATGCAAATCAGTGTGTTTTTTAAGATTAGTGTTTCATGGTACTTTCGCCTTTTGTTCTACAGTCAAAAATAGAACAGGAAATGGAAGGGCAAAGCACGTGAGGGATGATGTGAAAAATCAAATGTGGCCAGTTTTGAACCCAGGATGTTGTGATGACTTGGTACAAGCCACAGGGACACCATGTGTGCACTTTTTTTCCATGCACTTTTGCAGATTTTCCCGTGTTAACTCCCATTTGGCATGTCAAGTTCCATCCACACTGTATCCCAGTTAATGGTAACTACTGTTTTCCTGTGAAAGGCTGCATACGGACACGTGCTACCTTTTGACACAATATTTTTCTTTTTTCTTTAACCTACCACAGGTAAGATTCACCTGGGTATAATGCCCATTCTCTGGGGGACAGTGTTTGTAACTTCCACCGGTAAGACTTTATAATAACCATCATTAATAGATGGTAAATTGATAGTTAATTAAGCTTTAGTTAATTGTCATTTAACTGTTAGCAAACAGTAATTTTACTGTTAAACTATTAAATTATAATTAATAATGTTTACTAATTATTAGTAGTGCTGTAAATAAGCAGTTTATTGTAACACACATTATATCCCTCATTTACTATATTAGGTATCGGTTAATGATTAAAACATTTTTGTAAACCTTTAAGAAACAATTTTTAAATCATCTAATTTAAATTTTAGTTAATACTTTGTCAGTGGTTACTAGTTGGTTTGTAAACTGTAAACAGTGGCTGGATGGTTATTATAAAGTTGCAACATATAAAATAATTATATAGTATATATATATATATATATATATATATATATACACTTAGCACATTGGCACTTGGCATATACCGTTGGAAAGCCTGTTTAGTTCCCTTTCAAATGGTGCCCCATTTGTAAGGAACATGCATTTGTGGGATGAGCAGCAGCGCTGAGTATGTGGGTTGCGCCCATGAACAATTTGCCAAATCTTCTCTGTCAATGCCAAACAGCTTATTCTGCCATTGACTCGTTTAGTGTTTGGTGGATTGGATGATTGAAGTTTGAAGAAACAAGACATATTGGCAATTGATAAATTTCACAAACAGGAGCCTCAGTAGTGTGTGGAAGAACCATACACAGCCACAACAGCCTGGCACCTCCTCCTCATGCTGGTCACCAGCCTGGTCACACACTGCTGTGGGATGGCATCCCATTCT
Source organism: Sander vitreus (assembly GCF_031162955.1). Classification (NCBI taxonomy): domain Eukaryota; kingdom Metazoa; phylum Chordata; class Actinopteri; order Perciformes; family Percidae; genus Sander; species Sander vitreus. The sequence continues at coordinate 27,412,554 of NC_135858.1, forward strand.
TCAACCGGCATTTGTCGCAAGTCAGCCAACGTGGTTGTGTTGGTCACTCTGGCACGAACAGCACGCCCAAGCTGATCCCACAAGTGTTGAATGGGGTTGAGATCAGGACTGCTGGCAGGCCATTCCATCCTCTCCACTCCCACATTCTGGAGGTAGTCTCTTATAAACCCCGCCCTGTGGGGGCGAGCGTTGTCATCTTGGAGGCTAGAGTTCGATCCCAGACTGTGGAGATATGGTATAGCCACTGGTTGCAGAATCAGGCACCTGATTGTCAGCACCTGGGGGTACCAGAAACTCAAAACAAGAGTCAGTAGCAACAGCAAAGAAAAGCTGTTTGGCATTGACAGAGACGATTTGGCAAATTTTTCATGGGCGCAACCCACATACTCAGCTCTGCTGCTACAAACATTGTTTAATCATTACCCGATACCTAATATAGTATATGAGGGATATAATGTGTGTAACAATAAACTGTTAATTTACAGCACTACTAATAATTAGTAAACATTATTAATTATAATTTGTTTGTTAACAGCAAAACAGTGTTAAATGACAATTAACTAAAGATTAATTAACTGTCAATTTACCATCTATTAATGAGTGTTACCCTTCCACCTACAAACAGTCCTTTATCTAGTATGGACCAAAGAACAATCTTTTTTCTTAGTTAGAAAAACTTCCAGTCCAGTGGTGAAAGAACAAAAAATCATAGAAAGTAATATCATGAAAGTCATAAAAAACGTCACAGTATGGTATATCAAACACGTTACAATAGGGTAGTATGTCAAAAAACTAGTATATTGTGTCTAATGAAGTCATAGTTTTGTAGGTCGAAAAAAGTATGTACGTCAAAAGTCTAAAGTATAGTATGTCGAAAAAAAGTCATAAAAAGTAACAAAAAGTCATAGTATAGTGTGTCGAAAAAAGTAAAAAAAATCATACAGTAGTACTATGTCAACAAATGTCATAGTATTGTAGGTCAAAACAATACAAAAAGTCATAGTACAGTATGTCAAAAAAATCAAAGTATAGTATGTCAAATAAGGTAATACTATAGTATGTCGAAAAAAGTCGTATTATAGTAAGTCAAAAAAAGTCATAAGTAGCATGTCGAAAAAACTCACACAAAGACCTAGTATGTCAAAGAAAGTCATATTATTTATTGAATGTAAAAAAAACTCACAAAAAAGTCAAAGTATGTTGAAAAAAGTTAAAATACGGTTTGTCTAAAAAAAATCACAAAGTCACAGTATAGTATACAGAAAAATCACAAAAAGTCATAGTATAGTATTTCGAAAAAAGTCATAGTATGTCAAAGAAAAGTCATAATAACGTCATAATATATTATTTCTAACAAGTCACAGTATTGTAGGTTGAAAAAAGTAAAAAAAGGCATAGTATAGTATTTCAGAAGAAATCATAGTAAGTAGTAGCAGTATGTAGTAAGTCTAAGAGGTCACAAAAATGTCAATTTAATATGGTAAAAAAGTCATAGTATAGTATGTCAAAAAATGCACAGTATAGTATGTCAAAAAAGTCATAGTATAGTATGTCAAAAAAGTCATGAAATATTAAATCAAAATAATAATACTGTAGTATGTAGAAAAATGTCACAGTATAGTATGTTGAAAATAGTCTTAGTATAGAATGTCTAAAAAAGTCAGTGTATAGTATGTTGAAAAATTGTATGTTAAAAAAAGTCATAGTGTAGTATGTAGAAAATATCACAAAAAGGTCATAGTATTGTAAGTCAAACAAGTTAAAAGAAAGTCATAGTATACTATGTCGAAAAGTCACAAAAACACAATAGTAATATATATCATAGAATAGTATGTCGAAAACAATGACAAAAAAGTCATAGTATGTTATATCAAAAAAGTCACAGTATTGTCAGTAGAAAAAGTAAGTCATAGAATATTAAGTCGAACAAAGTCATATCATTGTAGGAAGACAAAAGTTCAACAAATCATAATGTTGAATGTAAAATAAACGGCACAGTATAGTAAGTCTAAAATGTCATATTGTAAAAATAATTGTTGCAAAAAGAAATCACAATAAAAGTCGCAGTATTGAATGTTGAAAAAGTCATAACTTCAATTCAATTTTATTTATAATATGAAATCATAATTTGAGTTATCTCAAGACACTTTACAGATAGAGTAGGTTTAGACCATCCTCTAAAATTTACAAAGACCCAACAATTCCAATAATTCCCCCAAGAGCAAGCATTTAGTGCAACCGTGGAGAGGAAAGAATTCTAGGCAGAAACCTCGGACAGACCCAGGCTCTTGGTGGGCAGTTGTTTGACGGTGCCAGTTGGGGGTACGATGTGGCAACAGTGGCATTTATAGTCACAATGAAGATAATGAAACTATGACTAGAAATAGTAGTTGGAATAGTTCATGGTATAGCAAGGCACTGCAGAGGGCGTAGCAGGGTGTAGCAGGGGGTAGCAGGGCGCCAAGTAGGACCATGGCGGCAGCTGCAACCATGATTTAGGTGCCACACTAATCCAAGGTATTGTATGTAGAAGAACAGTAAAAAAAAAAAGTCATAGTATGTCTATAGAAAAATGTATACTATAGTATATCCGAAAAAGTAATAGTATAGTATGGTGTGTCGAAAAAAGTCATAGTATAGTATGTCGAAAAAAGTGATAAAAAAGTCTAATATGGTGTATCGAAATACGTCAAAGTATAGTGTGTCGAAATAAGTCATAGTATAGTATGTCGAAAAAAGTCATGGTACAGTATGTCAAAAAAGTAATAGTAGAGTATGTTGAAAAAAAGTGATAAAAAAGTCATAGTACAGTATGCTGAAAAAGGTTAATAAAAAGTCATAGTATAGTATGTCGAAATACGTCATATTATAGTGTGTCGAAAAAAGTCATAGTATAGTATGTCGAAAAAAGTGATAAAAAACTCATAAAAAAGTCATAGTATAGTATTTCAAAAAAAGTATAGTATATAGTATAGTATGTCGAAATAAGTGATAAAAAAGTAGTTGTATAGTATGTTGAAAAAAGTGATTAAAAAGTCATTGTATAGTACGTGGAAAAAAGTCATAGAATAGTGTAGCGAAAAAAGTGATAAAAAAGTCATAGTATAGTATGTCGAAAAAAGTCATAGAATATTATGTCAAAATATGACATAGTATAGTATGTCGAAAAAAGTGATACAAAAGTCATAGTATATAGTATGTCGAAAAAGGTCATAGTATAGTATGTCGAAAAAAGTGATACAAAAGTCATAGTATATAGTATGTCGAAAAAGTGATAAAAAAGTCATAGTATTGTATGTTGAAAAAATTCATAGTATTGTATGTCAAAAAAAGTGATAAAAAAGTCATAGTATAGTATGTCGAAACAAAGTGATAAAAAAGACATAGTATAGTATATTGAAAAAAGTGATAAAAAAGTCATAGTATAGTATTTCGAAAAAAGTCATAGTATACTACGTGGAAAAAAAAGGATAAAAAAGTCAAAGTATAGTAAGTCGAAAAAAGTCATAGTATAGTATGTCGAAAAAAGTTTATAAAAAGTCATAGTATAGTAAGTCCAAAAAAGTAATAAAAACGTCATAGTATAGTATGTTGAAAAAAGTCAAAAAAGTAATTGTATAGTATGTTGAAAAAAGTGTTAAAAACGTCATAGCATAGTACATCGAAATACGCCATAGTATAGTATGTCGGAAAAAAATGATACAAAAGTCATAGTATATAGTATGTCAAAAAATGTCATAGTATAGTATATTGAAAAAAGTGATACAGAAGTCATAGTAAAGTATGTTTAAAAAAGTCATTGTATAGTATCAAGAAAAAAAGTCATTAAAAAAGTTATAGTATAGTATGTCAAAAAATGCATAGTATAGTAATTCAAAATAAGTGATACAAATGTAAGTGTATAGTAGTCATAGTATAGTATATTGAAAAAAGTGATAAAAAAGTCATAGTATAGTATTTCAAACAACGTGATAAAAAAGTCATAGTATAGTATGTTGAAAAAAGTCATAGTGTAGCATGTTGAAAAAAGTGATAAAAAAGTCATAGTAAAGTATGCTGAAAAAAGTTTATAAAAAGTCATAGTATAGTATGTCGAACTATGTCATAATATAGTGTGTTGAAAAAAGTCATAGTATAGTATGTCGAAAAAAGTGATAAAAAAGTCATAGTATAGTATGTCAAAATACGTCATAGTATAGTATGTCGAAAAAAGTGATACAAAAGTTATAGTATATAGTATGTCGAAAAAGTCATAGCATAGTATTTCGAAAAAAGTCATAGTATAGTATGTTGAAATAAGTGATACAATAGTAATTGTATAGTATGTTGAAAAAAGCGATAAAAAGTCATAGTATAGTTAGTGGAAAAAAGTGATAAATAAGTCATAGTATAGTATGTTGAAAAAAGTCATAGTATAGTATTTCAAACAACGTGATAAAAAGTCATAGTATAGTATGTTGAAAAAAGTCATAGTGTAGTATGTTGAAAAAAAGTGATAACAAAGTCATAGTAGAGTATGCTGAAAAAAGTTAATAAAAAGTCATAATATAGTATGTCGAAATACGTCATATTATAGTGTGTCGAAAAAAGTCACAGTATAGTATGTCTAAAAAAGCCATAGTATAGTATGTTGAAATACGTCATAGTATAGTATGTCGAAATAAGTGATACAAACGTAATTGTATAGTATGTTGAAAGAAGTGATAAAAAAAGTCATTGTATAGTATGTTGAAAAAAGTCATAGTATAGTATGTCAAAATAAGTGATAAAAAGTCATGGTATAGTATGTTGAAAAAAACTGATAAAAAAGTCATGGTATAGTTTGTCGAAAAAAGTTTATAAAAAGTCATAGTATAATATGTCGAAATATGTAATAATATAGTGTGTCAAAAAAAGTCATAGTATAGTATGTTGAAAAAATTGATAAAAAAATCATAGTATAGTATGTCGAAATAAGTTTATAAAAAGTCATAGTATAGTAAGTCGAAAAAAGTGATAAAAAGTCATAGTATAGTATGTCGAAAAAAGTCATAGTATAGTATGTCAAAATAAGTTATAAAAAGTCATAGTAAAGTATGTGGAAAAAAGTGATAAATAAGTCATACTATAGTATTTTGAAAAAAGTCATAAAAAAGTCATAGTATAGTATTTCAAACAACATGATAAAAAGTCATAGTATAGTATGTCGATAAAAGTCATAGTGTAGTATGTTGAAAAAAAGTGATAAGTCATAGTAGCTGAAAAAAGTTTATAAAAAGTCATAGTATAGTATGTCGAAATACGTCATATTATAGTGTGTCGAAAAAAGTCATAGTATAGTATGTCGAAATACGTCATAGTATGGTATGTCAAAAAAGTGATACAAAAGTCATAGTATATCGTATGTCGAAAAAGTCATAGTATAGTATGTCGAAAAAAGTGATACAAAAGTCATAGTATATAGTATGTCGAAAAAAGTCAACATAGTATGTTGAGAAAAGTGATACAAAAGTCATAGTATAGTATGTCAAAAAAGTCATAAAAAAGTCATAGTATAGTATTTCGAAAAAAGTGATAAAAAAGTAATAGTAGAGTATGCTGAAAAAAGGTTATGAAAAGTCATAGTATAGTATGTCGAAATACGTCATAATATAGTGTGTCGAAAAAAGTCAAATGTAGTATGTCGAAAAAAGTGATGAAAAAGTCATAGTATAGTATGTTGAAAAAAGACATTGTACAGTATGTCAAAATAAGTGATGCAAAAGAAGTTGTATAATATGTTGAAAAAAGTGATAAAAAAGTCATTGTATAGTATGTCAAAAAAGTCATAGCATACTATGTCGAAAAAATCATAGTATAGTATGTTGAACAAAGTGTTACAAAAGTCATAGTAAATAATATGTCGAAAAAGTTATAGTATAGTATGTCTAAAAAAGTGATAGTATAGTATGTTGAAAAACGTCATAAAAAAGTCATAGTATAGTATGTCGAAAAAAGTCATGGTACAGTATGTCTAAAAAGTAATTATATAGTATCAAGAATAAAAGTGATAAAAAAAGTTATAGTAGAGTATGTCAACAAACTCATAAAAAAGTCATAGTATAGTATTTCGAAAAAAGTCATTGTGTAGTATGTCAAAATAAGTGATACAAAATGTAATTGTATAGTATGTTTAAAAAGTGTTAAAAAAAAGTCATTGTACAGTATGTCAAAATAAGTGATAAAAAGTCATAGTATATTCTGTTGAAAAAAGTCATAAAAAACTTTTTAATGGAATTCCATTGCTAGTCAACAGCCTGGCCCCTTGTTAACTTCCTGTCTGTTGATGCCATTCTCAAACATTGCAACAGGAAATCAACTTGGGTCCATTTAGAATGTTTATGTTTACATCTGTGAAAAGGTCTTACAGACATATATATACATATATATATATATATATAGTTGTATGCCGATAAAAGTCTCACCATTCTATGTTGAAAAGTCATAGTATATTTGTCTAAAAAAGTTTAAAAAAGTCACAGTATAGTATGTCAAAAAAATGTATAGTATAGTGCGTCGGTTTTCAAGTAAAGAAATTAAAATGTATTTATTCCTAATACGCCTATTCTTGTTCGATATTTTCAGTTTCTAACTGAATTAATTAATTTGATATATGTATTAATGTGGACAACTCCTAAAAAACATGGAAACTCCATAATGATAACTGGCTCTTTAACTAGAAAATGATATCAGACTTAGAGGCAGTTCACTGAGGAGTGATGGTTAAAGTCTCTGGTTATGGAAACGTTGTTGTAGTATGCAGTGTCCTGATTGGTGGAAAATGCTTGCAGGAAGAAAGGCCTGTGGTCAGGTAAAAATATCACTGTCAAAGAGCCTGAAGCGAAACGTGGATGTGGAAAACCGCAGCTTTAATGAAGAATGAACTGATGCAGCCCACACATTTGTCCTGTATGCCTCATTTGCAATGAAACAATGCTGTTGCAAATTAATACAACCAGCATCATCATTAAGAATAAAGAATGTGAACATAACGATTGCGTCATTCACGTGGTAGCCACATGGGTTTTTTTCTGGTCTTATCCATAGATTTACCTTTCCAGCGGAGAGGATGGTTCGTTTAGCCAGCAGTCAAGCTTACAAGAATTTGTCCAAAATTTCAAGATTTGTGGCAAACTAAGGTAAACAGTAAACCGACAGTTTTTGTTTTAGCTTGTTTGTAAAAATTCACTATTTGCAGAGTAGAGCTGTGTTTGCGTAAAACAGCGCGGTGGACAAGAGTGGACTGTGTAGACAGAGCAGATTGAAATATCGCTTCCTACATGTTTATGCCTGAGTGCATTAATAAGTAGTGACTTTTTACTCACAAAGGTTTTATTTTAGCCTACTTACAGTAACGAGCCTAGCGTTAGTTCATCTGCGCTAGCGGCCGTTGGTAATTCAGTTGACGGTGACTGGTATAGTATGTCAAAAAAAGTAATATTATAGTATGTCGAAATAAGTTACAAAAAGTAATAGTATAGTATGTTGAAAAAAGTCACAAAAAGTCATAGTACAGCATGTAAAAAAAGTCACACTATAGTATATTGAAAAATCATAGTTTAATATGTCCAAAAAAGTCACATAGTGTAGTATGTCAAAAAAAAGTCATAGTATTGCATGTCGAAAAATGTAAAAAAAGTCATAGTATGTCCAAAAACTTTACAAAAAAGTCATAGTATAGTATGTCAAACAAAGTTACTGCATAGTATGACGAAGAAAGTCACAAAAAGTCATAGTATTGTATATAAAACCTTCTGTAACTACAGCGGCCACTTAAAAGCAGTTGAGTGAAAAGTATTTTTACCTCTAAAATGTAGTAGAGTAGACATATGCAAATACTCAAGTAAAATAGTCCCTAAAAATATTCTTAGTACTGTTTTTGAGTAAATTAAAGTGTGGATACACGATATGATTTGCAATTGATGATCAGACCAACAATCTCACTTTTCTCACTCTTTTGATGTCTGTTTCTGTTTTGGTACAGAAATACACAATGATAACCTGTGTTTGCCTGTTGCTTAGTGATGCAACTCTAATCGTGCTTTACCTGTTGCCCAGTATGCTGTCTCTAGTGCTGCTTTCTGGCTTCCAAGACAAAAAAAAATCTGTATTTGATGGTGGCCGTCAATCATTAGGTGTGGTTTGTCCAGTCTTTGTATGTTTAGCTGGTCTTCAGGTCTTTCTCGAGCTGCAGTTTTTTTCCTCCACTCCTGGTGGAAGTGGAAAAGCATGATATAGACCTGTGATACAGTCCAGAGACGGACTTTCCTGTTTCATGGTTGGGGCTTGTTTGCATGCACATTAGCAGAACTGTTAGGTGGGAGTGTGCATACTTGTGAGTTTGTGTGTGTAATGTACATATAATGTAGTGCGCCGTAGGGTCTTTAACTACTTTGCCATGTGTTGTTGTGTTTGTGTGGAACCTGTTATGTAACAGTAGACTCTTGGGGATAATTAAGTCAGCAAAAGAAGAATGTACAGCGGTGCTTTAGGCAAGGAACTAAGATTAAAACCCGGTTCCTTTAGTTGTAAAATGTGTTCTTGAACAAGTTCCTGAACTCTGGATGGAAAACGTATTCATGCTATTTAAAACTTGTCCTGCCGTAAATTAATCAGTCACACACATGACTGTGCAATACTAGCACTGAAGTATTTGGCTTACATTACATCACAAAGACGCACCAAAATAACGACAGACCAGCCACCCAACATAAAATTTGACATTTTATTGTTCTTGCTTCTGATCTTTTCTCTTGTTCTTCTCGAAAAGAGAAGTATAGCAGTACACTCTTTGTTTCATAGAAAATGAAGAAAAAAAACCTGACAACAACAACTTATACATTTTATTTTCCCTTTGATCATTTTTGTTTTGTTTTCCTCCCATGTTTCGGAAGTGTAATATTGTCATAGAAAAATACTATATTACATAGAATAGAACTTTACACAATTTGAAAAAAATACACAATATCAACGCAAACATCATTAATGGCCCAATCCAGAATCGCAACATGCCACTTGTCAACACATCTTTTTAAAAAAATGTTAATGTTAAAATAAAGTCATGAAACAAATACAAATGTCATAGGCTTGTGTGACTCCAATAACTTTAAGTTGTTGTGGGATTTATCAGAAATATGTGGCAAAGATTGAAGAAACACTCGTGATCAACATATTACACTGAAATGTGCTACTTTGGAAATTAAGCAACATTATCTTATTTTCCCTAGTTCTCTGGGCAACATGCTAATAGTTAGCTGACAAGATACTATAGTTAGCATGTTAACCATTTTCTCAGGCCCGTAGCCAGAGGAAACTTCTTGAAAGGACATATGATTTTTTTTTCATCTTGAATTACAATATGCTGAAAGATTATTATAGAATTTTTGCCCAACAATGCCCAAAATAAATTGCCTAGCACAGCTTTGAAAACGATAATGGGAAATAATGCAAATATCATCAGGCAATAAGCTAATATTTAGCTAACCATTATTAATTGTTAGCTATAGTTTTCTAATGGCTAATTGAACAGATACTGTGTTTTTTCTTTTTTAGAAAACATGCTAAATCTAATTAAATAATCAGCTAGTCAAATACAAAAACCATGTCTTAACTCTGTTACGTAAAGCTGTGCACAGCTACATTAAATCAGCTTTTGCAACTGTTAGCTAGCGGCTGAGAATCTCCAGTATGCACTGCCACTGCATGGTAAAAAAAAAAAAAAAACTGAAAGTCTACTTTTTCTCAAACAGAAAGCTTGTGACTTGACAGAAACAGTAAGCAGTGATCTTTTTTTTTTTTTTTCAACGCGTCTCCAAATTCAAACACTGAAAGAATGACTGGCTTCCATTGAATAACAAAAAAATGCAGTAATAACTCCAACACGTGCTCAAACTCCAACAGGAACTTGTTAAAGAAACACACAGTTATGACCTGCTGCTAAATCCGTCTTCTTCCCCAGCCTGGTTTCCCTCCTGGCAAAGGGATTTGAGCTAGACTCGTCTTGTCCAGAAACTGGGTTCTGTTGAAGCTTTAGGTTAAGATGAACCATAAAAACACATTCTATTGTGTGTCAGTGTGTGTTTAAGGAGGCGGGCATGTACTGCAGCTGATTTGGTACTGTAATAAATGTCAGATTATATAACAATGTATCAATGCAAAGACATCTATTAACAGTTCAGGGGCAAATCTTCAGACTGACATTGTGACATTTCTCCCCCAAAATTCAAAAATGAGTGACTCAATAATCTGTAATATTAATTTTAAATGATTGCCAAAGCAGTCCTACATTGTTCGCAGTGATTGAATGTTTTGTCATTTTTACATTTCCAACCACTTATCTGTAAATGTGTCCTTTCTTACATCGTAACATCATATAACTGAGATACAGTTTTATATTTTCTTATACACTTCACTCCTCAATGGGACTTTTGTTACGATTCCGGATTGGGCTTTAAACTGACCTTTGACCCAGAAATGCATAGGGAGTATCGATGACCACACATACGTACATAAATAAAAACCAACAAAACAATTTGGAAGGCTTTTCTCAGCATTTTGTCTTTTTTTCCTTTGTTGCTATACAAAACTTTTTTTTTGTTTGGCCACTTGACATTGGGTAAAAAACACTCAGACAAGTTTGTTCCATTGTACATGAAAATGCTTACAGTGTATGGTATTCAACAGTGTGCTTCTTTTTTTTGTAGTAAATGCTCGGAGAGAAGTAAATGTCAATCTTTTGTTATTTTTGAAAAAAGTTGACTTCTTCCGGCTCGCTCACAAAAACTGAGTTTATAATGTTTTCACTCTCATCAGGGTTTTGGAACGGCCCACAACCCTGAAAAATATCACCACTGTACAATGAAATGTACACCACCTAGCTCTCTGTCTCTCTCTCTGACAAACACACACACACACACACACACACACACACACACACACACACAATGCATGCTCAAAAGCTCATACATGCTTAAAAGGAAAAGAAAAACCTGACATCCTTGGATACGTACATGTAAACAAAATTATATAGTACACACAGAGGCACACATACCGATAGCCCCACCCACACACGCACGCACGCACGCACGCACACACACACACACACACACACACACACACACACGGGTGTTCTCAAAGGGGGCAGCTGGATTCTTACTGTATTATGTAACAAAATGAAGAAAGACTGGGAGACATGCAAACAGTGAAAGAGAGAGAACAGAAGTTGTGATTGTTCCTGTCGAAACATTTTCCAATCCTTCAGAGCACAAAGGCTATTCTGTCTCCTCTCTTTCACACACATTCTCGCATGTAGTATTCCTGTGTTTCTTTTTATTTCATACACTCACACAGTATTAGTTCTCTCTATTGTGCTTACTTACTTACATACACACAGGAACACATGTATGAAATGTTATATCATAACCCGTATACACTTTACACATGTATATAATTTATCTCTGGCAAACACACATACACACAGTGCCGTGTGCAGTTGGAGGGGAGCGACAGCCAATCGCATTTCTGTTAATGCACAGATAATAGGGGCAAAGGCAGTTCTGTCAGGGATAAGAGAAAATCATGAAGACATGAAGTGGAAGGAATCTTTCTTGTTACCAAACAGACCAAAAATAGGCAGTGAGGAGAGGTGGGAGGGTTAAAAGAGAAGTCAATAAATGAAAGGTTCAGATTGTTTTTAGTTTGGCATGGGGGTATTTTTGTAGTAAGACACAGTTGCAAAGTGAGTGGAGCTATTTTAAGCGCACTTCAAATGTGATTAATTTTCTTGTTTCTTTGCTTATATATATTTTTAATAATTATTTTTATTATATAGTACTACTATTACTTAGCATGAAATATCTGGTTCTTTGATTTAAAGGTCCCATTGGTGCATTATAGTGCAAACATTCAACCACAGATTAAAAATCTGTTACTTGCACTGCTAATGGTTGTTCGAAGCTAAAGATTATGCTGTTTAGAGGATTAAAAATAAAATCTGCAGCTAGAATCAATTCACTTTTGAATTCTCACAATTTTGGATGATATCAGCAACTACGACACTGTTTTGTTTTCAATTGCACTGACAAAGTATTTTAAAATTCCCTACAGCTCTAATTAGCACCTGTGACTGGCTTCGTCTCCAAAGCAATGGCAGCCAAATCTCATGGGTATTATCATTTAATATTAAGAGCCATCCACCATGCCAAACAGATAAAACATTATTTTTCAGAAGCAAAGTTTCAGTAATTAAACGTGGAGGGCATTACATAAACCAATAGTATAGAGATAGGGCACAGCTTCTGTGCAAAATGCATTCAAAGGTTCAGCCAAAGCTACTATGAGAATTGAGCAGTTTCAGTTGGCCATGGAGTGGGTAACAGCATGTATACGCACCCTTTCAGATACACCCACAAAGATAGAAATGCACTGGCACACTCATGTACATGCATATTAGAAACAGAGATGCAATACAACACAGCCGAACACACAGAAACATGAACAAACGTCAAGTCAAACACAAACTGCATTGTTTCATGTCCTTATGTTATCTGTGCATGCTGGCCCTGTTCTGAGAGTGTGTGTGTGTGTGTGTGTGTGTGTGTGTGTGTGTGTGACCTGTTCCTATTCTGAACAGCTTGCTACCCTCAGCATCCTGACAAATTCAATTTCTATGTTTGCAGACGATGCTGTTAACTTTGTTAATGACCTCAGTGCCGCAAAAGGGCCAGTCTTCCCTACAAAGCCAAACAGCAGTAACACTTTATATATGGTTGAAACATCATTTGAAGGTCCTATGTGGAGCATTTTAAACGTCAGTTGTCAAAATTTTTGTCATAGCTGGTTATAAACAGGACTGTGTGGTGGACTGATTAGTAGCATCTATTCCTAAACAGTGGTACTGTTGATACTTTTTTTAAACTTAAAAAACTAAAGCAACACTATGTAACTTTTAGCTGCAGCTGTAGTTCCAATAAGACAACCTGTAGGGGGACCGAAGCGGGAAAAGTTACATAGTGCTTTAAGACTGTCGCTTGTGAACCCTGTTGCTTCCTGTAGCAAAGACGGTGTTGCTTGTTTTTGACTTTTGTTCACACTTTTCTTCTTGACATACAGTAGGCAGCATATGTGGAGCTAGCTACCTATTTATGAATCAAGTCAAAGAATAATATACACCTAATACCACCAAACATGCTTCGCTATGCTTGTATATTTTACAATCCATAAATGAGCAGCAATATGGTGGAGCCTTAAATTATGAGAACAAGGAGTGTTAAGCATTAATACTAAACCACATCTTGCAAAAATAGTGTAATGTGTCAGTGTATGTCTGGCTCTTTAGTTATGTTGAGTCAGCACGGGACTTAAGTATTAACTCCCCGGGCGAATTTTGATTCATACCAGTGGAAATTACAAATTGACCCTATATTACACTTTTGTCTGTTTAATGTGAAGATAAACCATGTTGGATACATATGTTCCTACAAGCCTTACATTTAATCTACCATTTGTTTGAACTCACAGGCTTTACTGTAGCTTTGTTTGTTGTTGAAGAATATTGCTTTATTCCTGTTTTGTGTAAAGCAATTATCCTCAAAAGCTGCTGCAGAGGCTCACAGTGTGAAATACAGTTTGGCTGCTGTGACAGGCTCCTTCACCTGGTTTGTTTATGGCAATTATACTACTGTTTCAAAATATATGTGTTACTGAATTTCTCCTAAGTGCTTCACATAGCACCTTTTAATGGCATACATATGTTATTTCTGATTATTGTGAACCTCAACCTTTATCATGAGCCCTGCTATTTAGCTACTGCTCTTCAACTTTGTAGACCAGCAATGAGCTGAGGTGAGATGAACCCAGTGCTCTAAGTCAACTCTAGGGACCGATTGGGAACTCTCCCAGCAATTTGCAAATACAAACCACAACCCCAATAAAAACCGGAAAAGGGTCAGTAATCTCTCAGAAGGTTGCAGGAAAATGTTTTTTCTGTTGGCATCACAGTTTACTCTGAGGCATCTCCATGAGCACAGCTGTCCAACTGTGTTGCAGCAAAAGTTGCCTTTGCTTATCAATCCTTTCAAGACGCGAAAGGAAAGCAATCCTTCCCTTCTTTCTCTTCTCTTTGATGATTGGAAAAAAACAGTTTGGCAGTTGTGATAACATCCCTGTCTTGACCTTGTAATGATGGCACAAATCTCACTATAATCTGTGCTAATTCACTAATAACTGTGCTGATGTGCAGACGTATCCAACATAGAAGTCCACCTTCATGCATACAACCACAGTCCGACACAATTCCTTTATAAACTGTTGGTCCCATCGTCTAGTGAGTGTTGAGGGCCTTTCTTAAAACAAATGGAATCTGCAAACTGAGCAAGGCAGTTTCTCTCTTTTATCAATAATGTTTTACTTGAAATTTACTAGAATCACTTACAATATTGTGTAATAAGGCAGATCCCTCTGGCAACATTAGCCCTAGACATTTTCTATAAACCTGTGGCCTGGCATTAAAAACAACTGAAATTACCTAACCCAAAATGCAGGGTTTTATTCATTTGTTTTGAGTAAAAACAATATTTAAAGAGTCAGAATCAGTTATGGGCTGGTTAAAGGGCCAAGTAAGTGGTTCACGTTGGAACAACACTGCGAGGACTCAAAGCCAGCCTTCAGGAGAGTGTCTCTGGTTGTTTCTCTGCATGGTGCCAGTGCTTTCATTGCGGATTATACTGTATGACAGTAGTTCAACCCAGTGTGAATGGGAAGGGGTGAATGTGTAAGCATGCAAGTGTGTATGTGCCTCAAGGAGTCTCTGTGTTTAAGTAGAATTGTTGCAAGCCAATGACGTGTGTTTGTGTTGTGTGTTTGGGCCAGTTCCAGTAGATATAACTTTGCGCCTCATCACCAGTTAGAGTATGTCATCTGCCTGAGTTGACTGACAGATACATCTGTAGACATACACACACAAATGCATTCACTCTGTCTTTTTGTCTGTGTTACAGGTCCAGTGGGTGGTCTAAAGTGTTGTTATTGTCCTCTGTGTCGTCGTCGTCGTTTGCCAGTGGGTTGCGACTGATGACCAGCTCCAGTCTGTCCCCAGCCTCTGTGATCAGAGGCACCGCCAGGCAGCAGTCAAAGTCCCGCGTCCTCACGTGGTTCACCTGGACACAGACAGAGACACACAGAAAATAGCTGCTTTGGTATATGGTGCAGCTGTTGGTTAGCTTGCTAACAAATACTGAGGCCAAATACTGCTTAAGGTTAAAGGAGAATTCCTTGTAACTTATTTTTATCGCTTGTCTGTAAGTGGTAGGGCTGCACTACTGAGTTACACTGCTGAGTTTGAAATAAATGAAAGGAAATCATTTCCAACATTCTTTTATTGAACAAATTGAACATTGAATTGAATGTAAAAGGCACCATTAAAAAAAAGATTGAGTTAGATTTTTTTAAGGTGTCTGCTGATATTTTCTTTCAACCAACACAAAAAAATCTTTCGCGATACGCAAAGTGTTTATTGTGCCAGTTGATATCGCGATGACGATAAAAAAAAAAAATATATATATTGTGCAGCTCTAGTAAGTAGTAACGTGATGAAGCTGTGTTTGCTCTGACATCCTTCCCAATAAAGTTAAAACAAAACAACATGGTTAAAATGGTGAATTTGAGCATTCATTTGAGGGTGTTTGCATCCACAAGTTTTATACAGTCCCCTTATTTTACAGGGACACATTTTTAGAAATGTAGAAGTAACTAATATCATCATATTTATTATTTGGTACTAAATCCTTTTGTGTTGAATAATGTATGAAGAGTCAGACCGACAGATATGACCAGATTCATGGTATCTTTCCTGGTGATGCTCTGCTAGGCCTTTACTGCAGTTGAAGATGACTGACTCTTGCTCATTTTGGGGGCTTTTTGCCATCAGCAACTGAAAGTTAGACAGAGGTTGACTAACTTGACTAACGTCATAACATTGGGACTACGTATGAAAGGGCTTTGAGGTCCAAACTGTGGCCTAGATATGGATGTTATCACCCTCAGACATTAAATAGAACCCCTATCTATCCTCCACTGGGCACGTCTGCGCTGGGTTCTGGAGGTGCTGCTCCACCCACGAGCAATCACAGCCATTCAAGTCAATGCTTGATATTCCACCAGCCACGGCGCGTCCCAGAAGCGTGCATGAAGCGTGCATGAAGCGTGCATGAAGCGGCTCTCCACTCCGCTAAAGCTACGCGCCAGGTCTATTTTCACACGAGCTGCGGGACGTTCGGACAACCGGGCAGAAAGTGAAACAGCGAGAGCATCCAGTCAATTTATCAAAAGACACCACTACAACACCACAGACAACGAGAGATTCATCTTGGAGGTGGAAAAACGTAACAGACACCACAGATCTTTTTTTATCAAGACAACACCAGAAAAGGGAAGGCATGGAGTTTAATTACAGGAGTGCTTGGAGTGGAAGGGAGATACTAGCTAATAAACACATTTACATTTACAGATTGTTCTGAAAAGTGCTTGTAGAGACAATTACATCTGCAAGTTGGGCAGGCAAGATGCTCCTGTTTGTGTGTGGTGTGGCGCGTGACAGAGGACGAAACAAAACCGGAACGCAGCAGACACGCCCAGTGGAAAATCAAGGTTATCATTACCTGCAGGATCCTGTCGTAGGGTTTGAGCCCGGCTCGGTCAGCTGGTCCATCAGGTCTGATCATGTTGACGTAAACTCCTTTCTCCAAGAAGCCGTCAGACACGCTGAAGCCAAAGTCGTCGATCTCTGGGTCCTTTACCACCGTTACCTACGGAAGACGACAGGACGGGAGGTTGAATCTTTTAACTCTAAGTTTAGAGTAAGCCAAGTTTAAACGTGAATGGAAAGAAATGGCTGTCTGTGGCTTAGAGTAAAGCATTAATCTCTCCAAAAACACAAAAAACTATATGCTTTAGAAAATGCAGCACGGGTTGTCTTTAAGGGCCCAGACACATGCCCATGCTACATATTTTACTGAAGCATGATTAAATGCAGGACAAATGCTTGACAGGCCTCTCCAACAAACAGCAGCTGCACAATACAGTATGATGAACAATAAATTCAGAGTCAGAGGGTTTATGCAATTGGTAATGCAGGCCAGATGTGTTGCTAAAAATTATGGGTTAACAAAAAAATGAAAAGGCAGTATTATATGATGTATGAATATTGTATGCTCTTTTAATGAGACACCATTCAGAGGCTGTAACATTTTGGCTGATGGCCAATGAGCCCATCAGTAAAACAGATCTAGCAGACTTTAATGTATTTTCTCCCTGAGGGTAACAAATGCATTTCTCATTCTGGCCATGGGCTGTACAACTTTAGTTTCAAATAAAATCCACAGCAGAGTGAGGACATGTACTTTCCAGCATAAAGTTAAAAACAAGGTTCAGTATGTCGTCGTCTTTGTGAGGTTGCCAGGCACAGAAGTGTTAGGCAGACAGATTTGTCAAGAAATAGTTTCAGCATGTAATTCTAAAACCACATATATATTATGTATACAGATTAACAAACCAGCATATTTTGAAACTTTGGACAGCTAGATGTGACAATGGTATCAATCTTTTTATCCAACTCTCAACAGAAAAGCCAATACCGGTAAGCAAATTTCTCAAAATGCTAAAAACTATTCCATGAAGCCGAGGCTCTGCACTGAAACCTAGATGAACTAGACCTGTACGGCGACTTTTAATATTGTATCAAGATCTCTATCATGAGTGATGTGTTTTTTGTGTGTCATTGTTTATTACTGCTTTGCATGGTTGCATGGGTCAAGAAAATGGCTCCAATCTGTGTTTCTTGGCTGTGTTTTGTTGCTTGCATGACTTAATGTACTGCATGTGGATACTGTTGATGTGTAACTTTACTAATGTCTTGCTGCTTCCTGTCACTCTGCATGTCACTTGAGGAAGCTTATTTTGTTGCTCTAGCTGTTGTGGTAGATTGCAGGGAGAGGTGAGGGGAATGGTATTTGAAGGAAGGTATCTTGCGGCCCGTTGGCTTTTGGATTTTGTTGCTTTCTGTTGCTCTGGTTTCAAAACATCTGGCCAAAGGACTACAGTTGAAAATTAGCCAGCTTGCTAACACTGGAACATTTACAGAAATGTTGATTAATGTGCGTTGTCCTTTTTATAAATAAAGAATAAATAAATAAAATAAATCCAGACAGTCTTTGAGGTTTGAACTCACTTTGTGCAGCTCCAAAGGCGTTGGGGACAGAATCCCCTGCATCTCCTCTTTGATCCGACGAGACTCCCATGTCCTCTCTGACACTCGCAGTGAGGCCTTCGGCTTGGGCTCATGGTGCAGGAGAGGGGATTGGTTGTCTTGGTGGATGTGGGAACCCTGGTGCAGGTGGGCCTCATGGTTGAAATGGGCCTCCTGGAACAGGTGGGCGTCTGGGTGGAATGAAAGGGTTAGTTATAAATTAGATTAAAACTATTTCTACAAGTTTTATTATAAAAAAAATGCAGATAGTGTTCAGGGCTAATTCAAAGTCACTTCCATTATATGAAAGCAAATATGATTTTAGAGGTATTTTTAGATTTACAACAGAGATTAAAAGGAAATGTATTTCTATTGTTGGGGTAAAATTATGGAACAATGTCAATATACATTTTAAAATGTCTCTCTTTTGGTTTTCAAGAAAATTACTTTTAATGCTTTTTTCTAAAGGGTTACAAATGTGAATAATTATTTTTTGTTTCTTTAGCCATATCTTGGTGTCTTTATTTTCTTTTTCCTTTGAGGTGGTAGATTTAATTGATGAGAACAGAGGATAGGCATGTATAAGCTTTTGCCACCGCCTAAGCCTTTTCACTCAACAAATACTACTTTACACAGCAACATGCTTGTACATAAACATTTGTTCAGTTAATTAGAAAGAATTAGTATTAGATTTTGGAGTTATTTTTTTTCTTTCTTTTGTCAGTCCTCTATTATGAACTACTCTGTCACATCAGCTGTGGAACTACCTTGGTGGAGTTGGGCCTCATCATGCAAGTGGGCCTCCTCATGCAGATGGGCGCCCTGGTGGAGGTGTGTACCCTGGTGGAGCAGGTTTCCCTGGTGCAGGAGAGAATTTCTCCGCAACGGGCTCATCCTGCTGTGGCTCAATATGGGCTCAGCTGGAGGCTTGTTGATGCCGTCTACACCCAGACTGATGGCTGTTCCTGTCATAATGGATGCCTGCACAAACCAGAACACAAAAACCCTTAGACGTCAGCTGAAACTGCTACTTTGTGAGTGATACTGATGGTAGCCTATGGTACATCAAGGCCTTTCGATGTTTGATGAGTAATAAAAATGGGTAAGGTTTGAATCCATGCTTGATGCCATAGTATCCAACAGGCCATCTGTTTGTGGTAACATTGTTTTTTTTTCCGGGGGACTGCAGTTTAAGTTGTACTGTAGGTGGATGCTTGCATGCTAACTGACCTCTATCTCTCTGAGTAGTTCTGATTGGCCGCACGTCTCCAGATCCTCAAGCGCCTGACACCAGAAACTGTCATCTGGATCCAACAGAATGCCGTCTGGTGGTTGGCCGATAAATCTGTACGTAGACATAGATACGCTTGGAGAAACACTTCAATCTTGGTCAATCTGCTAGACAAAGACTTCTATATTATGCAAACTGTGTTTATTCTCTACAACACACACTTAAATTACGCTAAAACAGTACCCTCGCCTGACATTGACTCATGCATTGTAATGTGAACAAATGTGCACTGTGTAATTGAGTCCGCACATTAAAGGCTGAAATCAGTAAAGCATTATCAACAAAGCCGGTGTGAAGACAGCAGTGTCAGTACGGGGCAAGGCTATTTGTTCTGGTTAAATCCAACATGAGTAATCTTTTAAAACGTATCCTTGACTGACCAGATTAATTCACTTCCACTGTGCAGCTGATTTAGTCCCCCCTCCCCCCAACCTCACCTTTCCTCTCCACCCCCCATTATAGTGTTATATAAGCCCAGTGAATGTTGCTATCCTCACAAGGCTTAACCTCCTGACTCATGACTATGCATACAGAGACACAAACGCACAGATACCACTCAGTCATGCTCACTGGCAACCTCCACACTGACATTTCCACTTCATCACAAACTCTTGGTGCTGATACTGGAACACAAGTAACCAGAGAATCAAATGTAACCTTTTGTTTTAAACCTAAAACACTGGGGTGTATAATTCAGACACCAGAGTTATGAAGATATGCAATGAGACAATCGATTAGAGTAAAAGTTTTGATGAATAACCATGCATAATTTAGCAAAACTCCAGTTTATTCTTATTCTTAAATGTAAAGATTAAACAAATATTTTCCCTCTGATTTATATGATTAGAAGATGAACATCTCTTGGTCAGGCCACAGACTAAAAAAAAATTACGCCACCCAAACCAGCAGTCAGTCCAACTGGCAGTGAGATGTTGCTGTTCTTAATGCTAGATTTGGTTTATCAAAGATGCTAGCAAAGTAGACTCGCTTTGCCAGACCTTCCTCAACAGCGCTGCGTAGGAGGGAGAATAATGTGCTCTGGCTTAATGGCATTTCTTTAAACCAATCACAATCGTTATGGGCGGCGCTAAGCCACGCACGGAGCAACGGTGCTGCTGCAAAATAGCCTTGGGAAGGAACTTGTTTTAGTGGAACGTGTACATTCAAAGGTTGTTTTAGTCATGTAACAGAAAACTCAGATTGGACAGATAGTCTAGCTAGCTGTCTGGATTTACCCTGCAGAGATCTGAGGAGAAGTTAACCATAGTCCTCATAAATCCATCGGAGTTTAGAATTACAACACAAAGAAAGCAGGAGGACATCCGACCGAAATGAAAGACATCCGGCGGAGTTTCAGGCGGAATTTCTGGTGGCACCTGACCAATCCTGGAAGTGGAACGTCGCGGATATAGACTGCTACCAAAGCAACACAGGACAGGAAATAAACACAGCAAAGACGTAAGGTAGGTCGGACCTCCATGTTTAACTATATATCTTTAAACGTTACAGTTACAGCTGAAAATGACAAGAGAAATGAAAACAACTTTGCTGATTTCATGTCTCAAATTCAATTTAAATAAACTGCCATTTATTGAATGGATTTTTGTGTTGACGCGATGTCACGGTGATTCGGTCTAAAGCATGTTTTCAAAAATGGCCAGCAAAAAGTATAAAGGATACAAGACTGCTAGTTAAAAAGATAACACTAAGTTCAGTCCTACCCAGGTGGTTTGTCCCAGTCGTCCTCACTGAAGCCTCCGTCACTGAAAGGGTAGTTCTTCCGGCGTCCAGGAGGAGGTGTGGTGCTGCGCTGCTGCTTGGCACTACGCCACTCATGGGGGTGCAGGGCGATACCAGCTGCCTGGTGGCTGTAGGTACCTGCAGGACCAGTGGAGATGATCATAAATGGCCTGTAAAAGCAAATGAGACTAACGGTGAAAAGAACGCTATTCTTATATAGTTTTTATTAACGCCTCTGCCCGGGTCCGATTTTTCCCGCAAAGTCACAAAATGATTCACGGCAGGTAGACTGCGCTAGAGTAACACATTCTGAGGGGTCACAGATTTCGGTGTAACACCGGAAAAGCCTGTGTTAGTGAGTATCCAGCCAGGTAAAAGGTAGCAGGAGGTTTATTTATATAGGCCTAATTGTATTCTAATGTTATTTTAGAAGTTATCTGCTGTAGGTGTAGCTGATACTGGGGCAGGACCATCACAGAAAAGAAGGAAATTAAATAAAGAACACTTTCACTTTCCAAGTTAAAAGGGAAAGTGAAAGACAACTTTGGTCGGGCTTTCAACAGATGGAGACAATTACGGGATTGTAAATGATTAAAAAATGTCCCCAAATTGGCCCTCAGGTATGTAATATGTCTGTTTCATTCATAAAATAACTTTAGCGTGTGCGATGTGGTTGTACGCCAGAAGCCTAGATTAAATTACGTTCCCCTTCCATTTAGCGCGGACGTGTTATTCCTTTTACTCAGTGTTTGTGTTGGCTTACTATTTTCTGTTCCCTTATCCCCCCGTACCTGTGTAAAGCTTCCATGGGTTTCATGAAATGTGCTATATTAATCTAAGTTATTACTACATTGGTTGCTACAACAAACTCTTAATGCTCTGGCTCTTGACAGTGACAGTGATAACGTTGCCCGGTTTAGCTCACGATACATCCAAAGTAGGCTAAGTTACCGTATGCAACACTTCAAATGCAACGATGCATCTGTAACAGATTCTCTTATTGTAGGTAGGTGTGGTAAAAACACTACTGCTTTTGTCCAAAGGGGCCGCTAGAATCAACACAAACTGAAAGTTATATATAGCCACTTTAAGTAAAAATACTTATACCACAGTGTAAAAATCCAGCATTGAAAAGGTTACTTAAGTTAAAGTATGTATGAATGAATGAATGACTGAATGAATAATTTATTTTTGTGTCCGGCTGCTTACACAGCCCATCCATTATAGGATTATTTTAAGGACGCATTTTAAATAAACACTTTCCTAGAGCTGACACAAAATATGAAATTTACAATTCAACACAAAAACCAGATAAATACAGGGCAAATAAAATTAGTGTACCAGCATAAAGTTAACGTTTCCACATAAAAGCCTTTCAGATCAGAATTCATTATGGTACAAGTAAGTATGTAAGTATCATCAGGAGTGTCTGTGTGTGTGAATGTGTTATGTGTTCATGTGTGTCCAGGACAGGGGCTATTCATGTAGGTGATCGGATCCTGGCTATCAACAGCGTCAGTTTAAAAGGCAAACCCCTGAGTGAAGCTATCCACCTGCTGCAGATGGCTGGGGAGACGGTCACCCTCAAGATAAAGAAACAGCTTGATAGTAAGTATGAAAACTGTTAATGGTAACATCCATCAACTAGGTTGTGATGAAACAAAGTGCTATTTATTTTTCAAAGTGCTATTTATTTTTGCCCTTTCACCATCTCTATGTTGTAATCCAAAGCTTACCCTGGCTGCCATAGCCGGCGTCCATCCCTGAGCCATCCCATGACTCCATGGCAGAGTCGACGCTGGGTATAGTTGTGGAGTAAAGCTCTGACAGCTTATTGGTCTGTTGGCTGTCCGTCAAATCATCCTCCGGGTCACTAAGCTCATTCTCTGTGGTGTCCTCTGCATCTGCTGCCTTCCTCTCCTCTCCATCTTGGGGAGAAAAAGTTCAAAATTAGGTATGTCCGATAAAATGATCATCAAATGGCAAATGAGTTGATTGCAAGTCATCACAAGAGGCACATGTTCAGTGCTGGAATGTAACTAAGAACATTTACTCAAGTACAATACTTAAGTACAAATTTAAAGTACTTTACTTGAGTCTTCTCCTTTCATGCCACTTTCTACTTCTACTGCACTACATTTGAGAGAGAAATATTATACTTTTTACTCCACTACATTAATCTGACATCTTTAGTTACAAGTTACTTTACAGATTAAGAGTTTTTCACACAAAACACATGTAGTTTATAAAATACGACCAGCTGAAATGATTAAACCATTAAACACTTAGTTGATGACAGAACTGTTTGGATCGTTTCAAGTTTCTAAACTGTGAGGATTTTTCTGCATTAAATACTTTTACTTTTAATACTTTAAGGTCATTTTCCTGATGATACTTACATACTTTTACTTAAGTCACATTTTCAATGCAGGAGTTTTTCTTGTAACCGAGAATTTATGAGAATTGTTCATAGTGTTGTATTAGTACCTTTGCTTAAGTAAAGGATTTGAATACTTCTTCTACCATGCACATGCTTTTACAAAACAGACTACAAGTATTTAAGAAAAGTTCTTTAAGAAAATGGCAGGATTAAAGAATGTGTCAAAAGGGTCAGGTCAGGTCAAAAGCTTGGTAATTGTTATAAAGATAAAGCACCAAGAACACAGAATTTTACAAAAATAAATAGCACTTTGTTTCATCACGACCAAGTTGATGGATGTTACCATTAACAGTTTTCATACTTACTATCAAGCTGTTTCTTTATCTTGAGGGTGACCGTCTCCCCAGCCATCTGCAGCAGGTGGATAGCTTCACTCAGGGGTTTGCCTTTTAAACTGACGCTGTTGATAGCCAGGATCCGATCACCTACATGAATAGCCCCTGTCCTGGACACACATGAACACATAACACATTCATTCAGACACACACACACACACACACACACACACACACACACACACACACACACACACACACACACACACAGGTAAGAGGACACACACATAATGCACAATTTAGTACTATGAATGAACAGAGAAAACTATTACAAGGAGAGATCAGGTTAAGATAAGACATGGAACAGTTAAGTGGATGGACATTACTCGATTACTCGAAAATCCCAGTTTATATCAGCTCTAAAGGGAAACAGTACAGTAGTACACCAATAGTACATTTCTTACAGGTTGAATGTTTGTCCCATTCTCATGAATGTGATATCTCAGAAACGCCGTGAGGGATTTTTTTTCAAATTTGTCCCAAATTAAGATTAAGACACATATTTTTTCATATGATATCATACAAACCCGTTCATGAGAATACATTGGATAAAATGATCAAAGGACACTGCAGTCTGGATCAATGGAAGTACATTTCTAGTATAAAGCCTGACAACACGCACCAGACCTTGCGCTCCTATCTTGCACCCAGCCCAGAGCAACGCCAAGCCCGACGCAAGTGTCTTTGCTAGTTTAAGACCGATGCCATTGTCAATTTCCCGTCCAGCGCCCACGTCGTTTAAATAACAAATGCACCTGCGCCCATCTGTGCGCCCATGGGCGTGCTGGTCTTACAGGGAGGTGTATTCAGGTGCATTCTTGGCATATTAATATCTTGAGGCAGCAGTAAGTGATCGCGCCACTGACCAACAAAAACCTGGTCTGAAGTCAATAGCGCAACATTTCATTGTTATTTTAACAGCGCATTAGTAAAAGGCGTCACAGCTCGTGCACATCGCGCCCATACTATGCGTACTTACACACACATAGGTAGGCACAGCAGCACACAAACATGCAGTAGATTAAAAATAAAAATATTACAATGTGAAATAGTATTATGTTATGATCTGCTTGCGCGCTTGAGCAGATCAGTTTCTTCACCTGAAAATCTCTCCTTCCTGCTTAGCAAATGCGCCATCATAATAGCAATGAGCCAAGGTACAAATGCGCCTGGCTTTTACAGGGAATGGGAGATGACACTCTGATTGGTTTATTTCATGTTACGCCCAAAACACAACTATGATTAATTAAGACACTAAGTACAACCCTTTTGAACCATGAGCCTGGTGCACGGACCCTTTTCTTCACTGTTAAACCAGCAAAAGTGGATTCATAAGCACCCTAAATGCACCTGCATCAGGCATTTCACGCCGTGTGCTTAGATCGTTAAAATAGGGCCCTCTGTGTGTGGCCGTTCTCAAAATCCCTTCGCTACAAGAAATAACAACAAACTTCCAGCTAGCAAGCTACACGCTGAAAATGGCACGTTTTGAAGAAAATTTGGACGATGCAACAAGGCAGGCCTGCTTGGTTCTTTCGGTTATTCTGTGATTGTAAAGATTTACAAAGAATATGTTTACTGCATTTACTATCTAACTGGAAAATGTTGGGACTGATTGGTGGGGATTTGCTATGGACAAAATATACACAGCGGTACACTGGTAGAGCAAATGACGTTTAACCATGTATCCAGCTAATTGAAATCCACTTTTTAGGGGTCCAAGCCCGAGTCTGCAAGAACGGGCGATAGCAAAGCTATGCCGTTCTTACAGCAGGGCTGTAGAACCCTATTGTTTTTCTATTGATTTTTATTCTTCTTCTCCGCCTAAAACTCTGACTACAGCCTAAACCGTACATGGTGGAGGGTTGGCATTTTCAGGAATGGTCCAGAACTCCGCAAGGACCTCAGGCGCAACAATTGACCCACTTCCACCACTAGGTGGCGCTATAACGTGTTTGGCCCTATAACTCCCACACCGTACACCGTACATTCAAAAACCATACATCAACGCGTTCCCTGGATCCAACTGAATCACGTGATATAGGCCACGCCCATTTCCGCCTAAACTTTTATGTGTGAAAAATCGCGATTTATGAAAAACCTACTTTTTCGAACTCGTCCTAGACCGTGCGACTGATCGGCATGAAATTTGGCAGGTAGCATCTCCAGATGGGCCTGACAAAAAGTTAATAAAAAGAATTTTGATAGGATAAAAATTGCAAATATTACGCACAAACAAATTTGTATAGCGAACTATGAAAACACCAACTTTGCCATATCTCGGCCAAAATAAATGCCATCAATGCCAAACTTTAGATTCTTGTTTACCATGACACTCTGAAGGTCACCCACGCATTTTACAAAAATTGGCCACTAGGGGTCGCTACAAGTACAAAAAGTTTATATCTCAAGAACCCGTCATCCGATTTTTACTAAATGTGTTGGGTACCATCTAGGGCCACTCCTGAGGTTAACCCTAGAGTGGGGTACTGAGGGGTCAAAGTGGGCGTGGCCTATGGGACCCACGTCTAAATTTACTGCTTACGCTAATGTGAACATTTTTCAATTTACAGGGTAGATATACAATGGGTCATGGAGCACACCTACCAAAAATTACACGTGGACCACTAGGTGGCACTATAATGTGTTTTTGCCTTTAACTCCCACATTACACATTAAAAATCCTTACATCCACGTGTTCCTTGAATCAAGCTGAATCACAGGATATAGGCCACGCCCATTTCTGCTTAAATTTCTTTCCGCAATATCGCGCAATGTGCAAAACCAACTTTTTCGAACTCGTCCTAGGCCGTGCGACGGATCAGCACGAAACCTGGTACGTAGCATCTCCAGATGGATGTGACCAACAGTTACTCAAGGAATTTTGCTACGTTAAAGTATGCGCATTTGACGACCAAACAAATTTTCCTAGCTAGCTACCACACACGTATCATATCATATCTCGACCAAATTAATTGTTATCAGCAAGGAACTTGATATCATTGTTCAACATCCAACTACGATGCTCTGTACCAAATTTGGCAAAGATCGGCCCTTAGGGGGCACTATAAGCAACGTTTATTTGTTTTGGCCAATAACTCAATGCATTTAAATGGGAAATTTGCAATTGCAATATCTCTGCCACAGTACATGCAATCAACACGAAACTTGTGAAGCTCGTTCGGCATGCCGCTCTAAGGCTCTGTACTAAATTTGGCGAAGATCGGCCATTAGGGGGTGCTATAATCAACGTAGACAAGTTTTGGCCCTTTTACTCAATGTTAATGGGATATTTGCAATGGAAATGTACCACAGACCTTGCAGCTCACACTTCTCAATATTTACTGATGTTTGCCTCCTACCGTTAGGTTTTGGTTTTCACTTTTGCGTGCTCCTTTGGTTTTTTACAATAAACAAACTTCTTAAGCCACCTGACAAAGTTTCTACAACCTTCACAGTGGATGAATGCAACTCTTTTCTCTCACTTTTTCAATCCAAAATCAACACCGTTCATAGGCGCCGATGAAAATACAGAGCACCCACATGTGCCAGACTGCCAGTCGGCTAAATTCATTTTTCAGTTAAACATTGCAGTTGGTGCTAAGTGGAGAGTCTGTCATAGTGTGATTGGTTATGTCGGTGGCATTGATTCTTAATTTCCCACGAAGCTGATCGCGGTAACGTGTCTGTTGAACTTTTCATCTCCAATCCTATCTCTATATCATTGTTAAAGGTAGTCTGTATATGCGTGGAAGTGAACTGTTGACCGCTACGTTTGCAACGGCGACGTACCGCAGACCTCGAGGCTCGCGCCTCTTGATATTTACCAACGTTTGCCTCCCTGCCTCCCGGCTTCAGGTTCCGCTTTTGCACGCTCCCCGGGGTGTCGGGGGCGACTGGCGTGGGTGGCTTGGGACCCGTCATAACTGCTTGCAGTTCTAGTTTAATTTGTGTTAACTGACTTTGAAATTCTAGAAAAGCCAGATTTTCTCAAAAACGTTTTCAATATTGAAAACAAGACCCCAATCTATCTCTAACCTTATAATATTTCCTACAAAACACATTTGCAAGTGCAAATTAGCTTTATACAAATCGTTTTTTTGGAATTGGATACAAACTAGATGCTGAAACATTAGGCTTTATTGCCGCACAGTCATTGTTTGCAGATCAGAATTGGGTTTGCGAATTGAATTTAAAGGTCTTACTGTTGAAACAAAACTACATGTCTAGGGTCACAACAAAGTGAATCTGGAATGAAAAACACTGGTTCCCTTCAATCCCTCTATCACTGACCACAGTATGAGTCTTTTATCTTGTGTCCTACTTTGATAAAGAATACAGTAGTTCATTTAAATCGCTTATCTCGAACATGCTCATGGACCAATATATCACATGCACATGCTTTAAGCCTACACGCACAAGCTAGAGAAATGTGTTTTTATTTTAAAAAGAAGGTGTTCTAGATTTTATCTCTTTAGTTTTCTATTTACCTGAGCTGATTTTAACTAAATCAACGCACTCGAATGGCTCAAAGAAAAACTGGGTCAGTTGGAACATTTTCCATGAGCCACACAGATGCAGAGATGTTAATCTGAATTCCTGCACTTTCTTTCTTCTGTGTCAAGCTGAGCCACATTTTATAGAGTGCTTTTAGCCAACAGGTCTGGGGCAAAGTGCGTTATCGACAACAGAACAGGACAGGACAGGACACAGAACAATTGCATCACAAACTCCAAGAAACGGGGTCACAGTTTGTGAGAGAGAGAGTGTGTGTGTCTGGAAGTGTAGTAGGATTAGCAGTAAGCTGCCTCCCTGGGTGTGTTTTGGTGGAATAATGTGTGAGCCAGCTGACATTTTATTTTGAAATAAATGTGTGGTGGGCTGCATATAACCTGAATTCACCAGTGGATGATTATGACTCAGGAAAACTATTATGTCAACCTCTGTTCAGTCTTGTTGCTGTGGAAACTAGCTACCATCCCATCTCTGCACCGCATCATGTTTCTTATTATCTCATCGGTCATCACTTGGTGTCACATGTCACCTGCTGCACACTCAGCTGCTGGTGGGGAATACCTCCATTATTTGTCCTAATAAGGTTTTACCCCCACTCCTCGGGAGGACTAAATAAGGCAACAACCGGGTGGTACCTTCATCTGCCTCAGTTGGGTTTAATTTTCTGCATGTGTTGCCATGATAACACAAAGTCCTGAATGATCTTTTTTTGTCATCTTGCTATGGATATACAAGATAATAATTATTAAATTTCCAGTGAAGGAAGAAGTATTCAGATCCTTATACCACATGTACCAGATACCCATACCACACTGTAAAAATACTCTGTTGCAAATAAAAGTCCTGTATTGAAAATGTTACTTAAATTAAAATTTTTTCCACTCTGTTTGTTAGAACACATTACACTGGCATGCATCCTACACATGCTCAAGTCCTATACATGCACTAATGGAGAGAGGGGGCTGCGACTGCTGGATTGCGCTCCGAGCAGTTGGGGGGTTAGGTGCTCAAGAGCACCTTGGCAGTGCACAGGAGGTAAACTGGCACCTCTCCAGCTACCAGTCCACACTGTACCCTGGTCCTTGAACCAGCGACACTGGTTCCAAACCCAACTCCCTACGGACTGAGCTACTGCCATCCCCTTAAGTAAAAGCACTATGTAAGTATCATCAGAAAAATGTACTTCAAGAATTAAAAGTAAAAGGACTCGAAGCAGAAAAATACTCACATTTAGAAACTGGAAAGAAGTGTTTAATCAGCTAATCTTTTCAGCTGGACTGCCAAATTCAACATGCTTTTGATTTATTTATTTGGCAAAAAATTTTGGTTTAACAAAATTCTGGCTAAGAACATAAGGAACATAAAAACTTCTTAATTGTCAAATCTGTAGTAGCGGAATAGATTTTTTTCAAAATGCGGCTTTGTTATTTGTATATTAAAATGGCCAAATTATAGACTAAGGTCATCAACATAGAGTGAAACATAAGCTCTGCATCAATAGGCTGTTTAACCGCTGCAGGGAGAAGTTGCTCTTTACCAGTGGTGGAATGTAACTAAGTACATTCACTCAAGTACTGTACTTAAGTACATATTTGAGGTACTTGTACTTTAGTCTTTTCTCTCCATGCCACTTTCTACTTCTACTCCGCTACATTTCAGAAAGAAATATTGTTCTTTTTACTCCACTACATGAATCTGACAGCTTTAGTTACTAGTTACTTTACAAATTAAGATTTTTGCACACAAAACACATGTAGTTATAATATACAATGTTTTATTATTAGGGGTCCAATCCCGAGTCTGGAAGAAGCAAGAGCTATGCCGTTTGCACAGCAGGGCTGTGGAACCCTATTGTTTTTGTAAGGATTATTCTTCTCCGCCTAAAACTCCAACTACAGCCTAAACCGTACATGGTGGGGGGTTGCCATATTCAGGACTGGTCCGAAACTCCGCAAGGACATCAGGCGCAGCAATTGACCCACTTCCACCACTAGGTGGCGCTATATTTGGCCCTATAACTCCCACACCGTACACCGGACATTTAAAATCCATATATCCACGCGTTCCCTGGATCCAACTGAATCATGTGATATAGGCCACGCCCATTTCCGCCTAAACTTTTATGCGTGAAAAATCGCGATTTATCAAAAACCTACTTTTTCGAACTCCTCCTAGACCGTGCGACCGATCGGAACTAAATTTGGCAGGTAGCATCTCCAGATAGGCCTGACAAAAAGTTAATAAAAACTATTTTGATAGGATAAAAATTGCACATATTACGCACAAACAAATTTGTGTAGCTAACTATGAAAACACCAACTTTGCCATATCTCAGCCAAAATAAATGCTATCAACGCCAAACTTTAGATTCTTGTTTGTCGTGACCCTCTGGAGGTCGTGCACACGTTTTACGAAAATTGGTCACTAGGGGGCGCTACAAGTACAAAAAGTTTATATCTCATGAACCGCTCATCCGATTTTTACAAAATGTGTTGCGTATCATCTAGGGCCACTCCTGAGGCCAACCCTAGAGTGGGGTACTGAGGGTTCAAAGTGGGCATGGCCTATGGGACCCACATCTAAATTTACTACTTATAATAACGTGAACAACTTTAAGTTTACAGGGTAGATAAACAATGGGTCATGGACCACACCTACCTACTAAATTACACATGTGGACCACTAGATGGCGCTATAATGGGGGTTTTTTTGCCTTTAACTCCCACATTTCACATCGCACATTAGAAAACATTACATCCACGTCTTACTTGAATCAAGCTGAATCACATGATATAGGCCACACCCATTTCCGCTAAAATCTTTTTTCGCAATATCGCACAATGCGCAAAACCAACTTTTTCAAACTCGTCCTAGGCCGTGCGATGGATCAGCACGAACTGGTAAATAGCATCTCCAGATGGGCCTGACCAAAAGTTACTCAAAGAATTTTGCTAAATTAAAGTATGCACATTTTACAACCAAACAAATTTTCCTAGCTAGCTACCACACACATATCATATCTCGGCCAAATTAAATGTTATCAGCAAAGGACTTGGGATCCTTGTTCACCATCCCACTACAATGCTCCGTACCAAATTTGGCAAAGATCGGCCTTTAGGGGGCGCTATAAGCAACGTTTATTTGTTTTGGCCAATAACTCAATGCATTTAAATGGGAAATTTGCAATTGCAATAAATTGCAGTAAATGCAATCAACACGAAACTTGTGATGCTCGTTCGACATGCCGCTGTGAGGCTCTTTGCCAAATTTGGCGAAGATCAGCCATTAGAGGGTGCTATAATCAACGTAGACAAGTTTTGGCCCTTTTACTCAATCTATGTTAATAGCATATTTGCAATGGAAATGGACCACAGACCTTGCAGCTCACACTTCTCAATATTTACTGATGTTTCCCTCCTACTGTTAGGTTTTGGTTTTGGCTTTTGTGTGCTCCCCTGTTTTTTTTACAATAAACACCCACTTGACAAAGTTTCTACAACCTTTAGTGGACTCTTTTCTCTCACTTTTTCAATCCAAAATCAACACTATTCATAGGCGCTGATACCGTGCAATTAAACATTGCAGTTGGTGCTAAGTGGAGCATCTGTCATAGTGTGATTGGTTATGTTAGTGTCATTGATTCTTAATTTCCCACGAAGCACCCACGGAGGAAAACATAAATCGGCGCCTATGACGCCATTTGCAACAACTTGACCACCTCCCCTGCTCCTTCAACCACCACACCTGCCTACCCCCCTCCACCATCTCGGTCACTCTCTCATTTCTCTCTGCTGTTAATTATTAAGAAGTTTGTTTATTGTAGAGAATTGTTAAAGGTAGTCTGTATATGCATGCAGGTGAACTTTTGACCGCTACGTATGCAACGACGACGTACTGCAGACGTTGAGGCTCGCACCTCTTGATATTTACCAATGTTTGCCTCCACGCCACCGGGCTTCGGGTTCCGCTTTCGGGCGCCGGGGCTGACTGGTGTGGGTGGCTTGGGCCCCGTTATAACTGCTTGCAGTTCTAGTTACAAATGAAACTACCCAACAATATATCAGCCTACAAGTCCAGCTGAAATTATTCGACCATTAAACACTTAGTTGATTGACAGAACTGTTTGGATCGTTTCTACAATGTGAGGATTTTTCTGCATTAGTAAAGGATCTGAATACTTGTTCCACCACTGCTCTTTCCTACCCGGCTCTCTCCTCTTTGCACTGTCAATAGACATACTGCCGTGATGTCTTCGCAAATGCGTCATCATATTGGAAGTATTGCTGCTATGTGTTGCAAAGTGCCTGCACACAGTCGCTGCTCTATCCACCACTTGTTATGACATTGTCAGGTAACACTAAATCAGTAATGCTCTCATACAGCAGACAGAGACTGACTGGCACCTTCGTTCTGCCCCTCATCCGTGACTGAAACTGAGGTTTTACCTTTTACCTTTTTTTTCCATGCTGTTTCATCCCTAAAATATAAAATTTCTTGTTTGTGTACACACTAACTTGGCCAACAAAAGGCTGATTCTGGTTCTGAAACCCCTTCCCAACCTAATATGACACTGTGAAAGATGATACGGTGAAAAGATGGGACTCCTGAGGGTTTTTAGGAATCACACGTGTTGGTCAAAGTGTTCCTTTTAGCTGCCAGTAGAAAAGAACATAGTATACACACATAATACCTCTTGTAAATTCAACGGTGGAGCTGCAGGTAAGTTGTTCCATGTTGTGCATGCTCAGGCTGTCAGTGAATGATGACTCGTCACCGCTACTGATGTTGCACAAATTGCATTTTTGGAGGCTCGATGGTGCTTTTTGCCCCCAACTGCTCCTTCCAGGCAGCACTGCGACCGCTGCCTCCAAGGCACCTAACCCTAACCTTAACCCTAACCCTAACCATAACCATAACCAGTGCCTAATCCTAGTGCCGTTGGGGGCAAAAAAAACACCGATAAACCTTTTGCCGTGAAATATTAAAAGTTTACAGCAGCACTTTTAGTAGTCCTGGTAGTCTTCCATTTAATGTTTTTGCCACATTTGTATGCTGAAGCGCAATGTTAAAGTATGAAAACTGAACAATCCAAAAATTTCCAGCTGCAATGCCTTTCCTAATGCTTCAAAACTCAAACTTGTAACCTAGATTTCAAAGAAAAGACCGTGTGTGTGTGTGTGTGTGTGTGTGTGTGTGTGTGTGTGTGTGTGTGTGTGTGCGTGCGTGTGAGCATGTACCTCTCGGCAAGGCCTCTCTTGGTTAGGCCGGATATAGTGATTGGGTCAAAAGGCTCCTCGGTGCCCGAGATGGTGATACCCAGAGGGCCTCCATACCGCTTCAGCTCCACTGTGTAGATGATGCTGCCTGACGTCTCCTGCTCATCTGATACATACACACACGCACACGCACGCACACACGCGCACGCGCACACACACACACACACACACACACACACACACACACACACACACACACACACACACACTCACACACGCACGTGTTATTTTAATGTTTCATCTGCAATGGGTTGATCAAACTATCATAGTATGATGCTCAAACTATCTACTGCATCACGTTCCCTGTTCATGTGAAATGCACACACACACACACACACACACACACACACACACACACACACACACACACACACAAACATTTGATTCCACAAGTAGGTCAAAACTCATCTCAAGACAGCACTGGTGAGAAAGACACAGTTTCCATGGTAACCAGGGAGAAGACTGCCTAGTCATAATGTAGCATTAACACATAATCTCTGTGTTTCACCCCATGCATGTGTCTGCCTGTGTGCATGCTCTGAGTCATAATCTACTCTAGCATGATTACACAATCCTTCCCTGTGTTTGTGTGTGTGTATGTGTGTGTTTGTGTTTTACATCACATCAGAACACACAGTGGAACAGGGTGACATCTCCTGCAACAATCTGGATGTGTTCATGTAATGAACTCGTCAAATCCAAAAATCCAAGATGGTGGTGGTCAGAACACGTGACTAAGGGTGCTTTTCACACCTACCTCGTTTGGTACGGAAATTTAGTCAGACAAAAAGAGGTGGTCTGGGTCCAGATCAAACTTAACCATGGTTCGGTTTGTTTCTAATGTGAAAGCATTTTTTGGATGGTTGGATGGTTCAGACTTTCGGACCAAATACAGGAAGTTCAGGCAGACTACCTGGTTTTATCAGACCGGGGAAGCTCCTTAAGGAATAGCTCATTGCTTAGTGTGCACATGAGAGAGTGACGTTGGATGAGCTCAGAGCAGACAGCTGTTGGCTATCAGAGCAGAGAATAAATTAGCATTTTACCTGTTAAGTGGTAGTAAATGTACAGTGTAGGTTTCAGTTTGTCTCTGAATAAATGCTGCAGCGCCTCAGAACCACTAAAAAAAGTAATTGTGGGTACCTTTAGCCTCCGTTGTTGGTGTTAGGCATGCTGCTGTGGTTGTTTTACTTATTTTATTACATGTACTGTAGCCTATTTATAACTTGTATTGT
This sequence comes from Sander vitreus, assembly GCF_031162955.1. Lineage (NCBI taxonomy): Eukaryota > Metazoa > Chordata > Actinopteri > Perciformes > Percidae > Sander > Sander vitreus. The sequence goes on from NC_135858.1 coordinate 27,447,645, forward strand.
ATAAAAGTTTAATAAAGGTCTTTTAAAAAAAAAAGTAAAGACATGCTGTAATGAACGGTTAATATTCCGTCCTAGTCTGGGTCATCATTGTTATATCTAGTAACAACACAAAAACAACAAACAAAACAACAAAACAAAAAGAGCCACGGTAGCACGGGGAGCGCAGGAGTTAGTTACAAAACAAATGATTAGTTACTGTATGTCATGTATAGTTCTTTAGTGCAGTGTTAGGCCAAGGACCCCTCAGCTGAAAAAAAACGGAGCGGGGACCCCCTACTACATATGATGTATAAAATTGAGTTGCATATTAAACTGGGCCTACAATACCATGTAGGGTGGCCTGGAGCCTTCAGATATACCTTTGTATGTAATGTATACTAAGCTATTAAAATAATTATATTTATACATCATGTTTTAAAGCTTTAGTGCGTAACCTTTTGATAATAATGTACGTCCGTTACATTCAAGCCATTACAAAGCTAATTAAGACTATCAGCGCCACACAACTCTGTATTTGTCAGTATGGCTATGTTCAGAAGATTGTGTCGTCCGGTGACTTTCCTGCACAGAAACTTGAGTGAAAATAATTACCTCTTCTGAAGAGTCCATCATGTTTTTTTAATCCTACGTGTCCTCCTTGGCTACTAGCAACTGCTTGGGGGAGATGTGGGTGGGGGTGGTGCGCGATCACGTAAGGCTTGTATCATGTGGACGCGCCGACAGTGTTGTTGTCATTACTTAGAATTCCTCATGGGGGAGACAGACACTACGCACTATAGCTTTAATGTTAAAATGTGGAACAGTGAATCCTTAAGTTTAACTGTATCTGTGGATGTGCTACCTTACCTATAGGCCAGTAGACCTATCGTCAATGTTGTGTAAATAATAAAAAGATAATAATATGTTGGATTCATGTTAATATGGTATATATGTACATCTTAAACTATCCAACAATAATTTGGTAACCCTTTTGCAGCAACTCTGAGGACCCCCTGTTGAAGATCTCTGCTTTAGTGCACTTGCATAACTGCAGTGTGAATCCAAAACTAACCATATCAAATGTATACAATGTAGTGATAGATCGATTTTATCGGCCGGCCGATATATAGGGCCGATACGCGGCTGCTGCGTTCACCGATAGTTTTTCCCAGCATTATTTACAGACAGGCATCCACAGGCAGCTCTGTGTTGCTGGAGACGCTGCTTTTCACGTGCAGAACATGCACTGCCCCTCGCTCACTAGCAGAGTGCTCTTAAATTACAAATCAAGCACTTTATTTCAATGGCTACTTTTCAGGTTTACTGTTTTCTTCAATTATTTAAATGTGTTGACAAAGGACATTTTGTGATGACCTGATTATATCTGTCTTATAATACGTCAGCAAGCTATGCATCATCAAGGCTGTGTTGTAGATGTTGATGAACGCCTTTTATCCTTTCACAGTTAACCATATGCAGTGCACCCATCCATATGATGCACATTGCACACGTCATTTGGGTGATATGAATGTACGATGATTGCATAAGTGACACTGTTTTTGTTTATTATTTTTAAAGAAATGCAGATTCCGAAAACAAATCCAGTGTGGCAGGGTTTACATTTTTATGATGTAAATTGAGGGAGCAAAAGCAGTATCGGCTCCAAATCTCAGCTCAAGAAAATCGGCAGCCGGTATCGGTCATCGGCTAAGGCTGATGAAAAAAAATCGGTACCGGCACTAAAAAATCCATATCGGTCGATCCCTAATACAATGTAACAAAAACATGAACCTTGGTCTGCAACTTGGTTCAGACTTTGAGGTGTGAAAAGGCCCTAAGTGAGGAAGCACAAGGCTCCTGGATTAAAATGTATGGTGTACACATTAGACCACTACACCAGCAGGATATCACTTTCCTACACATTTTCTTGCTATATCCCAGATATTTCGTTATTTGTTCTTCATGATTTGTTGAAATATAACTTGTGTTTCACCCTGGATTAAATTGCTCACTTTTCCAATAGTTTCCTCACTGGGATCAGTAATAAAGAAGCATCTTACAGTGTCCCAGTTGACCCATTTTAGAGCTTGAGCAGAAATCCATAAGTTGCGGACAGCACCACCACCTGGTGGTCAAAGACTGTTAGTGCATCTCCTTAAACCCTTTAAACTCCAGTAGAAATGGTCCGCCAGTGCGTACACTGGTGTTTTGTGCTAATTGTGATGTAATTTATTAGAGTTTCTTCAAATGCTTCATATCCCTAAAATAAATACAACCTAAGCTGCAAGTCAATAAACCACAATGTGTCATAAATATTATATTATATTTCTTCATGTTTGTGAGGTGTTTATTGGTTTTTACAAATAGGCTAATTTATCTTTGCTAATAATGTGTGTGATTCATGTTAATGTATATTTTCAAACATATTTTAACTTTGGGGGAAATTAACTTTCAAAAAAGTATTAAACAACAATTTGGCTGCCCCCCTGCAGTGACTCCGAGGACCCCCTGTTGAAGATCTGTGCTCTAGCTGTTATGGTTTTATTTTGGAACGCCAGGATCATGTAGACAACAATCTCCCACGGCCTTAGGGTTAAAACTGATGCCTGCTGAGCTGATGAACATTATTTCATAACAAACACATCAGAAAACTAAGTTTCTGACTGAAAAGTCTTAGTTGTGCAATGGTGCTTCCCCTACATCACATCGCTCAACACCCTCCCCTCTCTCCCTCCCCTCACCTCTGCCCCCAATAATGCTGGACTCTGAACCCCCCCTCCGCATCAGGATCACTTTACATAAAAGAAGACACTCAGGAACTCTTCCTTTACATTGCACATTTCAATATCTTCATCTTTAGTTTTCTGTACTGTTTGATTTTGCCTTACATTTGCACTATTTAGAATTCAATACTGTATTGTACATATTACTTATCTTTTTTCAATTGTATATATTATCTGTTTTATCTTATTTGTACATGTTATCTTTTTTAAAATCTGTATTTGTATATATTTCTTATCTTTTATATTATATTTGTTGTACGTGTCCTTATTGCACCATGGGTCGGAGAGAAACGTATTTTCAATTGCTCTGTATGTCTGGCACATATTGCAGAATTGACAATTAAAGTGGACTTGACATTATCATGTTTACTGAACCAACATAGACAGACTCAGCATGTCCATATGCACACACGCACCTGAGTTGTCTTCATCTTTGCGTATCTTTAGTTTGACCAGTTCCTCACACTGCTGCAGGATCTGCTCGGCATCTTCCTTAGAGCAGTTCTCCAGTCGGATGTTGTCGATGGCCAACAGCTTATCACCGGGCTCCAGTGTTCCTGTTCTGAAGGAGAGACAGAGACACAAAGGTGGAACCACGTACCATCTCTTCTGTCAAGGTTGTCCTACAGCATCCTCTGTCACATTTCTGTCAAACTGTACCCACAGAGCGGCACTTGTAAGTATACTGAGAATAGAGTGTGACAAGTTAATAAATAATAGGGATGGGAAAAAGGATCAAAAATCATATGTATCGTGACTTTTTTCCCGCCGACGATTTTGAAAATCGATTCTTTTCCCTAGAATGAATATTTTTTTATTATTTTTTTTACCAATGATTCACCTAAATACTTTGTTTATACGGTAACGCCGCCACCGACTACATCATATCCGTTTTCTGACCGAAAACAGAAAATGCTGAAAAGCCATGTTATGTACTTCTTTACAAATGAAATATATAAATGTGTCATGTCGTCTGACTGACATGTGATGTGCATTCTTCTTAGAAAAAAATGAGTTTTTAGAAAGGTCTCATGATATATTGTCTCTAGAAGTGTATTATTCAACTTTTGTTTTTGTTAAAGAAGGAAAAGAAAATCACAATACTTAATACTATCGAATCGCAATACTTCTAGAATCGCAAAAAATTTAAATCACAATGCAATTCAAATCGGCACATATGTACGGTGAAAGATATGAATCGGGACCAAAGCATATCATCCCAGCCTTATGGATATATGTACATATATACATGCCATATACAGGAAGACACAGTTGAACACTAAATACATTAAAAGAGATCAAAATTCAGGGATGAGAAAAAAACGTGTTAGACCCAATAAAGAATCTAATAGTGCAGACTGTAAGATACCTGTGGGCCATGCTGCCCTTCTTGATGTCAGAAATGATGAGGGGCTCTCCTGGCTTCTTACTGGCTGTGGAGGGAGATGACATCACACTGAGCAGCAGCAACAACAAGTCAAAGTGTTCATTGCCATATGCACAGTTAAAAACAAGTTGCCCTGTACGATGCAATTCTTTCTTAGCCCTCCACACTGAATACCGTTCAAAAGGAAACGAAAAAAAAAGTACACAAATGCAAGAAAACAGAGAAAGAAATAACACTATGTGCAATATACAATATATACAGAAAGAGGAATATATGTCCAAAACAACAAAGTATGTAAGTGCATATAACATCAACAACAAATTGTGCTACATTCATTCATTCATTCAACCTTTATTTATCCTCGAGAGATCATTGAGGGGCGAACCTCCTTTTCAATGTCATCAAGTCGGATTACAAAGACAAATACAGGACAACAACACAGAAAGCACAATCATAAGGAATAGAGAAAGACAATAAAACATTTGAAATTGGAAACAGATTTGATAAATAAATTAGGATAATAGGGACGCAAAATAAAATAAAATGATGTAAAGCAGTACCAAGTAGAAGTATGCAGGTTTAAAACCAGGTTTCTAAATTGTCCAACAGGCTGACAACTGAGTTGATTTTAAGAAAGTGCTTTAATTTGTTCCAGGAGTCGCTACATAAATAACATTGGTGAAAATAACGTGTATTACATTATCAAGTTTTATATTGTTTTTATAGAATGGAAGGAAGTTAAATCTGTTACTAATATGTAGTTGCACACATCACAAATCAAATACCCAGACAGACACTGAGACTGAGGAAGGCTGTACGCCTTGTTCGCACGGGAGTAATATTACCAGGGCACCTCATGTGATTTTGAAATTGAAATTTGATATGTCTGTGTTTCGTGCTGCCTATCACACGTGATGAGTGAAGTCTGTATTTTACTCTAATTTACTGATATTATCAGACAGATATGATGTCAAGGTTCTGTCAAAACTTTCTTTTATAATTGCCAATGCAGCCAATACAACCTGGAATTAGGGGTGTCGCAATACCAAAAATTCAGTGGTCGGTGCAAATACCAGTAAAATAACACGATTCCCCAATGCCAATTTCAATACCACAGTAAAAAAAAAAAGGATTTTCTAAGATTCCATGTACTTGAACTTGAAACATGAACTTCTTTATAAAAAAATTGTATAGAGATACAAAACATGTGCAATAGAGCAAAGAACAACATAATAAAGTGCAATGAATGGTCATAGTGCAACAACTAGTGTCCCCAGACACATTCCAGACTTCCAGGCATCTTTTCAAAAGGTACTGTGCAAAAACAACAACAGTGTTTCTAACCAGAGACATTACAAACCCCGGGTAAATATTGGAGATGTATTTGAAAGATTGAGACAGCTTAGAGCCCAAAAGGACGCCGAGTTGGCTAATTTCCTCCTGAACACGTAGCTAAGCATTAGCTTCAGGCTAATTTATCACGGCTACAGGGACGGGCATTTTATGTCATTACAACATTCGTGTAATCACATCAACTTATATAGCTAGAGTACCCAAGTTGGATACTCGCAAAAACAACTGAGATACAGCCAGTAAAGTGATCCAAATCCAAATTACAGACATGGAAGATTCACACAGGATTAAGATCACAGACAACCTCCGTAAGTATTACAAATGACTAGAGGTCCCCAGGCAGTGTTGGAATGTTACTAAGTACATTTACTCAAGTACTGTACTTAATAACTATATACTAAAAATTGTGGTACTTGTACTTTACTTAAGTCTTTTCTTTTAATGCCACTTTCTACTTCCACTCTGCTACATTTCGAGAGAAATATTATACTTTTTACTCCACTACATTAATCTGACAGCTATAGTTACTAGTTACTTTACAAATTCAGATTGTTGCACACAAATCACATGTAGTTTATAACATACCATATTTTATTATAAATAAAAATGATTAGCTGATTAATCATTTAGTTGGTTGACATAACTGTTTTGTTTCCAGTTTCTAGAATGTGAGGATGTTCTGCATTTACTTTCAATACTTTAAGTACATTTTCCTGATGATACCTACATAACTTTACCTAAGTAACATTTTCAATGCAGGAATTTTATTTATAACAGAGTATTTTTTACAGTGTAATATTTAGGATCTGAATACTTCAGAAGATGGCACCATTGCACCATTCTCTGCCTCAGACGCTGCTACAGCACAGCCTGTTATTCATGCAGACGCATTATAAAGTGAAGCTGAAAACTCTCTGGTGTCAGGCACTGATCAGCCCTTATTCACCAATGTCATTTTTGTTTTGTTGTATACAAAACCCCCCCACACATCAGGGCCATTTCTCTCAATTTACACATAGTTTTTACATAGTTGGGATGACATTTGTCTTTTAAAATGACACATATGGCTTTATTGAAAGCCTTCATAATCAGTTTAACACACTCTTACTGGTAAAACACTTTGAGGTACTTGTACTTTACTGAAGTACTTTAATTTTGTTACGTTGTACTTCCACACCACTTCATCTTGGAGGCATTGTACATGTTATTAACTTTCAATAATACAAACTATAATCAACTAATGCATTATGATAATTTTTATCGTTTTTTTTTTAGCCATCCCAAATTGTGATGCATACTGTACACATTAAAGCATTCATAATTGTAATCCAACAACATAATGTTTATTATTCTGAAATGGGCTGTTCTGCATAATGAGTACTTTTACATTTGGTACTTAAAGTGCTCATATTATGCTCATTTTCAGGTTCATAATTGTATTTAGAGGTTGTACCAGAATAGTTTTACATGGTTTAATTTTCAAAAAACACCATATTCTTGTTGTACTGCACATCGCTGCAGCTCCTTTTTTCACCCTGTGTGTTGAGCTCTCTGTTTTAGCTACAGAGTGAGACATCTGACTTATGTTCCATCTTTGTTGGGAGTCGCACTTGAGCAGTAGCGAGGTAAGGACTACTAGCCAGTCAGAAGCGGAGTATGAGGGCGTGCCTAGTGACTTTCATTCTGCATATGCATGTCATTTAAATTACACATACATGCTAAATACATACACACACATTGTATTGTACTTTATTAATTTCTTTCAGTTTTACTACTAAATCGAAACTACATGTAGAGTCTGGATTAAAAAAACAGAGCTTGGACACTACTTCCTGACTCCCGTGTTGTTTGCACAGAGTTTGGTTGGCGGTCTAGTGCAGCGAGGACAGTACACTTGGACTTGAGTAAAGTTTTAGATGCAGGACTTTTACTTAACGTAACAGAGTACTTCTACACTGTTGTATCGCTACTTTACTTCCTCCACCAATGTGCTTTACCAAAATAAATACAGAGACCAGTGTGTTTTCACACTTCCTCAGCCAGTCCGAGGATTCAGTTTTTTCTGGTCATATGTGCTTTTTAATCATTGTGATACGGATGTATATATATATATATATTAGTGCTGTCAAACGATTAAAGTATTTAATCGCGATTAATCACATAAACAACCACTGGATGGGAAAAGGGTATTTTACAATAACTTTGAATGCACCACCAGGCTGGTGAGGCGAGGCTGAGTCTGTGTTTTTCAGACGGCAGCTACAATCTGGTGTTAGAATCCTCTACAATGAAATACAGTTACACTTTACACCGTTTAGTTGTCAGCATTTTAACCGTGTTTACTCCAGCTGCAAGCTAACAGTAGGTTCACGTTAGCTGCTGCTAAGTGTAGTGTTGACTAGCGTCCCGTGCGGCGATGTTTCAATTCCCTCTAATGTCCGATTTCAGAGCATCAGAGAGAAGCGCAGGCATTTAAGTGGCACCTATATAAGGCACCGAAATCCGCGTTGCTATTCGGTCCGGTAGATGACAGTCGTTAAGGCACTGGTTGTTGACATTTTCCCATTCAAAATGCCGATTTTCGCCGAAAAGCGACTAGTTTGCAAGTATGTACTACTCTTTGGCCGACTCGCAAGCCCAAACAAGTGTGTCTGTTGTTTGTTTCCGGTCTAGCTAGATCCGGTGTGGTGTTATAGTTTTTCTAACGTTACTAGTTGTTGCAACAGCATGTGAAAAAAACTACAAAGTTTGCTAGGCCAAAAAGAACGTTAATCTCGCGATAAAAAAATTGACGGCGTTAAAATGGGTTTGCGTTACCGCCGTTAATAACGCATTTAACTGACAGCACTAATATATATATATATATATATATATATCTTTACTCCAAATATTTAAAATGTGCTGGGTTCAACAGTCTACAGTACCTGCCACTGAGCTCACACTACCATTGGAACACTAAAGTACACACACATTCCAGACTAACAGTTTTGTGGGACAGCAGCACTAAAGCTTTACAGTGAAGTATGTAATTAATAACTTCATCAATCATCACAATAAAGTCCTTCACTGGAAGAAAAATAACAGCATTGCAAACTGCATTCAATATGTTTAAAATACATTGATTCTTCTGCCAAAAGTGTGACATTTTGGTAGCTGAACCAAATAACGTTTTACATATAGCTAAATTGTATATGCACCATGAACATTACAGAATTCTCACAAGGTTTTGGAACCTGGCTGCAGGGATTTGCTACTATTTAGCCTGAGGAGCGTTAGTGAGGTAGAGCACTGATGTTGGACAATAAGGCCTGACATAATGGGGTTATGGTCAGGGCTCTGTGCAGGCCACTCAAATTCTTCCACTCCAAACTGCGAAAACTATTTCTAAAGCATCTGTCCTTCTGTAAAAATCAGGAAAGGGCCTGCCACAAAGTTGGAAGCACAGTACTGTATAGATCTAGAAATATAATTTTTATTATCATTATCTATTTAGATTTGCTTTAATTGCAACTAAGGGGCCTCAGGCTTTTCTCATGAACCATTGGTACATATACAGTGGGGAGAACAAGTATTTGATACACTGCCGATTTTGCAGGTTTTCCCACTTACAAAGCATGTAGAAGTCTGTAATTTTTTTTTTTTTAATAAAAATTCAGAAAATCACATTGTATGATTTTTAAGTAATTAATTTGCATTTTATTGCATGACATAAGTATTTGATACATCAGAAAAGCAGAACTTAATATTTGGTACAGAAACCTTTGTTTGCAATTACAGAGATCATACATTTCCTGTAGTTCTTGACCAGGTTTGCACACACTGCAGCAGGGATTTTGGCCCACTCCTCCATACAGACCTTCTCCAGATCCTTCAGGTTTCAGGGCTGTCGCTGGGCAATATGGACTTTCAGCTCCCTCCAAAGATTTTCTATTGGGTTCAGGTCTGGAGACTGGCTAGGCCACTCCAGGACCTTGAGATGCTTCTTACAGAGCCACTTCTTTGTTGCCCTGGCTGTGTGTTTCGGGTCGTTGTCATGCTGGAAGACCCAGCCACGACCCATCTTCAATGCTCTTACTGAGGGAAGGAGGTTGTTGGCCAAGATCTCACGATACATGGCCCCATCCATCCTCCCCTCAATACGGTGCAGTCGTCCTGTCCCCTTTGCAGAAAAGCATCCCCAAAGAATGATGTTTCCACCTCCATGCTTCACGGTTGGGATGGTGTTCTTGGGGTTGTACTCATCCTTCTTCTTCCTCCAAACACAGCGAGTGGAGTTTAGACCAAAAAGCTCTATTTTTGTCTCATCAGACAACATGACCTTCTCCCTTTCCTCCTCTGGATCATCCAGATGGTCATTGGAAGACTTCAGACAGGCCTGGACATGTGCTGGCTTGAGCAGGGGGACCTTGCGTGCACTGCAGGATTTTAATCCATGACGGCGTAGTGTGTTACTAATGGTTTTCTTTGAGACTGTGGTCCCAGCTCTCTTCAGGTCATTGACCAGGTCCTGCCGTGTAGTTCTGGGCTGATCCCTCACCTTCCTCATGATCATTGATGCCCCACGAGGTGAGATCTTGCATGGAGCCCCAGACCGAGGGAGATTGACCGTCATCTTGAACTTCTTCCATTTTCTAATAATTGCGCCAACAGTTGTTGCCTTCTCACCAAGCTGCTTGCCTATTGTCCTGTAGCCCATCCCAGCCTTGTGCAGGTCTACAATGTTATCCCTGATGTCTTTACACAGCTCTCTGGTCTTGACAATTGTGGTGAGGTTGGAGTCTGTTTGATTGAGTGTGGGGACAGGTGTCTTTTATACAGGTAACACGTTCAAACAGGTGCAGTTAATACAGGTAATGAGTGGAGAACAGGAGGGCTTCTTAAAGAAAAACTAACAGGTCTGTGAGAGTCAGAATTCTTACTGGTTGGTAGGTGATCAAATACTTATGTCATGCAATAAAATGCAAATTAATTATTTAAAAATCATACAATGTGATTTTCTGGGTTTTTGTTTTAGATTCCGTCTCTCACAGTTGAAGTGTACCTATGATAAAAATTACAGACTTCTACATGCTTTGTAAGTAGGAAAACCTGCAAAATCTGCAGTGTATCAAATACTTGTTCTCCCCACTGTATCTATAAAAAGTAATGCACTGTAATTCGTATGTATACTAAATATTTATAACTGTATGCAACACATTGACTGCCGCTATATAAGAGCGTGGAGATCTGCATAGCGAGGAGGTCAGGGTGAATGGGTGGGCCATAAAACACAGGGTTTTCAGGCGGGGAGTGAAGTTTGTGTCCCGGATAAAACACAAGACTTTCACCCAGGAAACGGGTGTTTGTGTCCCGGAAGTACTACTTAAAAGGGCCGTTGTTTTAACCCAAACCACAATCCTTTTTTCCTTTTTTCTAATCTTAACTAGTCGTATTGGTGCCTAGACTTAACTGTCGTCGCCGTAAGACACTCACATTTTGTAACCTCAGACAGTAAGACCGCTCAACTAAACTGTCATGTGTTTGGTAGTCACGTGACCGGTCGGCTAATTCCGTAGGATATCATACGAACTGGTGTGCATAAGTTTTAATATGACATCATACATCATGAGAACGCGTTGGGGGGGCCTAGACCAAAAAAACTGCCTTACACTAAAAGATCACAAATTTGACAGTATGTCCAAATACTTTTGGTCATAAAGTATGAGGCCAGTCAGGCAAACAGTGTGAGGCCTGGTATCTATATCCTTTTATAAACAGTGGTAATGTTTACAGCTGAGCTTTGCTGCAGGCTACAGTTACCATGAGAGATACATGTGTATGCTTGTGTGAGAATTGCAGGGTGGTCTCGTGACATTTAAACACTGCTAGCAGTTTGATACAAAAAATAGATCATATGAACAACGGTGTGTGTGTGTGTGTGTGTGTGTGTGTGTGTGTGTGTGTGTGTGTGTGTGTCCTACCACTGATGGTGAGCCCCAGCTCCACTCCTCTTTTCTTCGGCAGTTTGACGTGGAACGTACCACTACTAGGCACCACTGACTCTGTGACACAAACACATGCAGATAGACCATAGTTATTAAAAAAAATTAACATTAACAACAATTAAGTCTTTTCATCCTGTGTAACATTTGTAATTACAAGGCATTTGGCTCTTGCTCTTATGCTACTCTGAATTGTTCTTCTCCAGGTCAAACAGCAACTCCAAATCCTCACAGTTTGACTGCATGAGTCATAATACTAATTCCAGCAGTATAACAACACCATCCAGGCATTAACATGATGAGTGCAAGTTGTGAGCAGAGAAACCACTTAAGACTTCCCAACAAGCAATTCATATAGATCAGCTTCTCACTTCAGCATCCTCACCAAGATGCTCTAATCATTCTTGACACTGCACACATGATAATCAACTTCATTAGCTGTCCATCCGTCAGATTTCCATGTGCACCATTCATTTCATGAACAGTGTTGTGCCTCACAAAAATTGGACAATGAGTATATTCCATTCAGAGCTGTCTAACTTATTTTGAAAGACTGCGAAAGAGTAATAGTCTTAATGCTATGCTTGGTAATTGACTGCATCAACGTATGGGGTTAATGGTAGGGTAAGAAATCATTCTAATGTCTCTTTGTTTTTGGGATGAATGCTAATTTCATAATTACTTGCCATGTTAACTAAATGATGCAACATTAAGAAAGGCAATACCAAAACAGTGGTAAGTGCAGAGATCTACACAGCTTAAATCAAGTCTCTGTCTTTACCAGTTTATCATACTGTTTCATTAAATGGTTGAAACCACACCAAAAAAACTTCTTCAACCAAAACAAATTCAAATGTGAGTCTAAGTGTACCACAGTCATTTCCAATGACTGAAATCCTTCTGACTCTTGGTGTTAAAATAGTTCCATTTAAATGATGGATGTATACCGTTTTCTAAACTACATCCCTGGGAAACAGTTTTAGCAAATTATGTTGTAGTACACGTGCCTCATTCTGCAGAGCCATGTCTAAAATCGGCTGTTCTGTAATCGAATGGCATTACTGCCGGCTCCTATATAAACGACGTATATGTTAAACGACAATGACATGATGATTTATAATGTTTACTCATTATTAGTAATGTTATAGTTAATGTTATTTTATCATCCGTTTAGTGTCATATACAATAATAAGTTGAACAGATCGTTAATAGTTTGTCAGTGGTTAATAATTGCTTTGTAAACCGTCTATAAACATTATTTGAATGGCTATTATTAAGTTGCAACTAATCCTTATAATAATACATTAATGATTATAATAATGATAATAAAGGGTTTATAAAGCATCAAGTAACATTCATTTGGCTCCATTAAATCTTTTTTTGGCGATCTATAAAAGAAATGATTATTTTATTATTTGAGCACTGATAAATGATAAATGATCTAAATAATGTTTATAGATGCTTTACAAAGTCTTTATTATCCATTATCAAGGTATTATTTTCATCAGATGAAAAGAGTAGGAGCAGGAGCAACTTTTGGTAAAAATTCTGATTAATTATTTTGTCATTTTGATTGTATGCCTCCACGTCCCCCCGATTACCTGCGAGCTTCTCCTGACTATACGGTAATTTATCTATTGTGCGACAGAAAGTTGCGTGGTTATGACACAATTGTTAGCCTATTTTTATAAAAATGCCTGCTACAGAGCCATAACGTGAGATACAAGGTAATGGAGTCGTTTATACATTGTTGTGTTTCCTTAGGAATAAACAATGGACAAATAGAGTCTTTAAATGCTTCAGATGGAAAGTTATTCGCTGTCAAAGTGATGACAAAATGAATGGCAGTCAATGGAATGCTAGCAGAAGGTGATGCTTGTTAGCTATGAACCTCCCAATAGGAGGTACGCTTTTCGGTTGCTCGCTTACCCCCTTTGTATTTATTCAGGGCAGTTTCACTGACGCCATATTTAAAGCGACACCAAAGCACTTTTCCTCTTCGGTCCCCCTACAGGTTGGAAGCGGAATTGTCCATTACCGTTCTCATTCGAACTACAGATCCGCTACCCGATCTGGCAAACTTGCATAGTACGGTTATAGCCGATAGAGTTACGAGTTGATGAACCACTGAAACGATTTTGGAAACATTATTTTAAGGTACAAAATAATCTTTGGTGTTGCTTTAATGTTTCACTGTGTCTTTAGCAGGAAAGCCCTGATCAAATCACATTACACATTCACACCTAGCGGCTGGAGCTGCTCTTCTTACTTTCCCCACACAGATTTGCAGTGGTGGAATGTAACTAAGTATATTTACAAGTACTGTACTGTACTTAAGTACACATTTGAGGTAGTTGTACTTTACTTGAGACTTTTCTTTTCATGCCACTTTCTTCTTCTACTCCGGTACATTTTTTTTTTTTAAAGATAATTTTTTTGGGGCATTTTAGGCCTTTATTTCCATAGGACATATGAAGACATGAAAGGGGAGAGAGAGATGGGGAATGACATGCAGGAAGGGGCCGCAGGTCGGAGTCAAACCCTCGGCCGCTGCGTCGAGGAGTAAACCTCTATATATGGGTGCACGCTCTACCAACTGAGGTAACCCGGCCACTACTTCGCTACATTTCAGAGAGAAATATTGTACTTTTTACTCCACTACATTAACGTGACAGCTTTAGTTACTAGTTACTTTGCAAGTTAAGATTTTTGCACACAAAACACATGTAGTTTATAAAATATGATGTTTTATTTTATTTAAACTACCTAATAATATAATGGCCTACAAGTCCAGCTGAAATGATGAGACCATTAAACACTTAGTCGATGACAGAACTGTTTGGATCGTTTCCAGTTTATAAAATGTGAGGATTTTTCTGCATCAAGTACTTTTACTTTTAATACTTTAAGTACATTTTACTGATGACACTTACATACTTTTACTTAAGTAACCTTTTCAATGCAAGACTTTTACTTGTAACAGAGTATTTTTACAGTGTGGTATTAGTACTTTTGATAAAGTAAAGTATTTGAATACTTTTTCCACGACTGCAGATTTGTCTGACCAGGGACTGAACCGACAACCTCCTGGTCACAAGCTTTCTTCTCTAACCTTTAGGCCACCGATGCCCACAATGTAAGCTTCAAGATGTGCAAATGTTCCACAAGGAAGGCAATGCATTAAATACATTAACAGTAGTACAATGTTAGAAAAGTCCGTAGAAATATGGACTAACATACTGTGTTAATATGAGGGAATTTTCTGTAATGATTTTTCACAGGTGTTTTTCCATATTTAGATTTTTTGGATTAATAGAAATGTCCGTTAAAAGGTTTGGGTGGGAGGGGGGCTTTTCCCTTTATTTCATAATGACAGTGGATAGACCGGAAAGGTGGGAGAGAGATGGGGGATGACACGCAGAAAAGGGCCGCAGGTCGGACTTGAACCCGGGCCCCTGCAAAGGACTCAGCCTAAATGGGGCGCACACTCTTACTGGGTGAGCTAGAGGCCGCCCCACAGAGGAGATACTTTAAATTCAAAGATTTTTTTCCGTTTTTGGATTTGCCTGATGAAGGTCTAAGACCGAAACGTTGTATTTTTCTTAATAAATTATAGCTTGCGTAATGGTCAGTGTGCGGGACTCTTCTCTAAGCTTTTGATCTGCTACTTTTGATCATATCCTACGCACCTGCCCGACAAAAGAGGAGTGCAAAAAAGCTTTCTTACGTTCCGTTTTTGGATTAACAGAAATGTCTGTATCGGAAAAGGTACTGGTAATTTTCTGCCAGCACATCATCCATTTTTCTGCAGAATTTATTCTTACAGTAGCAGAGCTCAAGGATACACACAATGCGTTTGGGTGAGTAACACTGATTGTTTGTTTACCAGGAAACTCCACAGGGCTCCTATGAGTAACTTTAACAAAACAACAAGGTCAAGCAAGTTTTCTGTCTGTGTAAGGTAATGAAAAGCAGCAGACTGCTTTATCCTAGAGATCCTACCCAGAAATTGAACTAAATAAATGCATTAAATGTTAGCCATCAGCAGAATCACTTCAAAACAAACTGAATACTCTTTCAAGTTCACCTTTCAAAAAGCTGGCTTGATTGAACCTTCATCTATGTGTGAGTTCAGCAACATATGCAATGCAATTGGATGACTTTTCTTCAATATAGAAATCAGAACGAAGGAGAGTAAAACACAGCTTTAAACTTGTACGGTATTAGTGTGGTTGTTGCATTTTCATGGGGTTAAAAGCATGGGGCCATGCCCTGCAGTGAAAAGCTGTAATTATTCTGTCTGCTCCTCTCTGCACTGAGACAAAAGCTCTCGGCGGCTGAGTTTGACCAGTTCATGCTGTCTGTGCAAATGTGTCTATTTGTACAACAAAAAGGCTAAATGCTTGCTAATAAAGAATGCGCAGTTGCTCTGTGCTCTTTAATTACACTAAAGCGGTTCAAACCTTCACAGATGAGGACATAATTTCAGGTGTCTGACACAATTTACTATATTGACATGAGCTCTAATAAAGACACGCTACAGCAATACCAAGTAGCAAGACAGCTAATGCTGGCACAAATCTGGCGAAGAGGTAATATAGCCTATATCATGGTTTAATGATACAAGAGACAGAACTCTGAGAATGTGGTAAACTTTTTGTTAACAAACCTGCTACATCGAATTCTATCTCCAATGTGACCTTATTGGTTAGCGCCGCGTCTCGGAGAAGCTGATTGGCCTCCTCTAGTGTTCCGTCTTCTGTGGGGATTCCATTGATTGACAGGAGGCGGTCTCCAACCTGCAGCAGGCCACACCTACAACAGGAGTTACCATGGTGATGTCAGAAATATTGGAAACATTTGTTATTTTACCTTCTAAATATCACTACATCTTACCGGTATTTTCCACCGGGCGCGTCTGCGCTGCGTTCCAGAGGCGCCGCGAGCAATCGCAGCCATTCAAGTCAATGCTTGATATCCCACCAGCCGGGCCACGGCGCGGCCCAGAAGCGTGCGTGAAGCGGACTTGACTATCCAGTCAATTTACCAAAACACCCCCCCAATATCGTTTATATCTCCTTTACAGCACTACGAGAGATTCTTCTGGGAGGTGGAAAAACATAATAGACATCACAGATCTTTTTTTTAAGGACTAAGCCAAAAAAGAGAAGGCATGGAGTTTAATTACTGTAGTGCTTGGGGTGGAAGGTAGATACTAGCTTAATAAACACGTGATTGTTCTGTAAAGAACTTGTAGAAACAATTACATCTGCGAGTCGGGTTAGGGTTAGGGTTAGCCAGACGCTCCACTTCTGAGACGCTCCCGGTGTGGTATGGCGCGTGGCGTAGGACGGAACAAAACCGGAACGCAGCACAGACGCACCCAGTTAGTTTAAGTGCTTTCAGGCAAAAGTAGTGCTTTAAAAAAAATACAGCTACCATGGTTTTCTACCAGAGCAGCAGTGTGCTGCCATGATATCCACCAACGCTGTCTTTTAATACCTTTTATATACTGTATCTCTAATGTTTTATTTGTAAGCTCTGCATGTCTAAATGATGTGGTGATGCTCTTGGGATTGTGGGATGCATGTTGCTTACATTTAAGAGCAGGGTTTTAGAAGTTTGTGTTATGCTTACTTCTGGAACGGAACCTGGAAGTTCTGGTTTAATTTAGGCTCTCCATAGACAAGAGTATGAGTACTTTGGGTTTATCATCTAAAGCATCTTGTAAAACAACTTAGGCTTTTTTTCACCCTAATCCTGATAACACCCCCTCAGAGTTCTATTACATAGACCGTGGGAAAGGCAGAGGTTTAGTCAAAAGTGGTACTTTCATGTTTATGAAGCCATTAATAGAGGGGTTCAATAAGGAACGCTCTGAGGTTCTTCAGTCATTTCAGTCTGAATGGCCCATATAAAGATTCTTCAAAGCAGAGCGAGATGAATGTTTCCAAAAACATCCTGAAATAAAACATGTTTGTGTAGCTATTTTCTGCCCCTATATAGATATGATTATCCCCAGGGTTAAAATGCTCCTGCAAGGGCACAACAAGCATGTTGACTAATCGTCAGTTTTCCCTTTAATTCCATTTACATAGAGAGATTACACCAAAAGGAGCTTCAGACTCTGCGTTACATATCACATTCTTTTTAGCTCCTGTATATTAAAGATTTCAGACACCCCCAAAGCTGGCTCCACACTACATGAATCAGTTCTGCAAGGAAAGTAAAGCACATTAGTGCTGACAATTCAAGTAATTAATCATGTACTGTAAATACCTTTCCTTGGCAAAATAGAGGTGTATCATGAAGGAGTCATTCTGTCTTTTTAGAGGTTGGCCTGTGAATGCAAGCAAGTTTGGAAGCGAAGCTCCTCAAACTGGAAATTTAACTGCATTTCAAGTCCAGCATTTCAAGTCCAGTTTAGTTCAGGAATTCCCAATATCGCACCAAATCACTGAGAGCCACTGACAGAGTGTGAACAAGTTGACGTAACACACAAACGTCGCCAAATTCATTTCCTTGTTTCTAGTATGAAGATGAGAGGTGTTTGGTGTTTTAAGCCCCTATCGTCGTCTTCCAGGCAGCGCTGCCTGGAAGGCACTAGGATTGGGCAATGGTTAGGGTTAAGGTTAGGTGGGGGGCTTAAAACGTTGGGGGCTTAAAACACCATCAAGCAAGATGTGTTTGAAGTTTATTTATTTCAAAAGGGACTGTGTATATTAATGAACATTTCGAAGAATGTACAGTAAATATACAGGATTATAGCCAAAGGCTAATTTCCATCCTTAGTCCCTGACAGGTTGATGGTCCCTATACGTTATGAGACGTGTGTGACTCGAAAACCTCACATTTACCAGCAGAACCTACGGAGAAAGACCATGCAGAACAATTCAGACCGTCCTGCCAACAACCTGTACACATTTTAACATCAAAGTAGATTCAAGTCTTTTCCTTTCATGCCACTTTCTATTTCTACTCCACTACATTTCAGGTAGAAATATTGTACTTTTTACTCCATTATATTCATCTGACAGCTTCAGATACTAGTTACTAAGATTATTTTTTGGGGCATTTTAGGCCTTTTTTTATTTTCATAGGACTGATGAAGACATGAAAGGGGAGAGAGAGGGGGAATGACAAAGGGCCGCAGGTCGGAGTCGAAGCCACGTCGTCGAGGAGTAAACCTCTATATATGGGCGTGCGCTCTACCAGGTGAGCTACCCAGGCGCCCATTACTTTACAAATTGAGATTTTTGCACACAAAACTATGAAATATTAACTTAAAAAATTGAACTTCCCATCAACATAGGCTATAGACCTACAAGTACAGATGGACAAATGATTAGACGATTTAGTTGACATTTTCAATGCAGGACGTTTACCTGTAACAGAGTATTTTTACAGTGTTATATTAGTACTTAAAAGGTGCTCTAAGCGATGTTGGGTGACGTTACTTCTTGTTGACGTTCGAAGTATTTTCAAACAAAACGGAGGCTAGCTCGCCCCTCCCTCCTCCTCATCCCGTCCCCTCCCCATCCCTTCCACGCACTAACCCCCCAACCCCCACCCCCAAATCCTTCTTGTCGTTTATTGGCTGGAACACTGTTTTGTGTATGTTTTCGTGGGTGCAGGTTGGCCAGTTTGTTTTTGTTGCTGTTTGTGGAGCCTGGACTGTCTACAGAGACCGCGTTTTTTTTTTTTTACAGTGTGTTCAGGGGACAAGTAGCTCGCAGATAGTGAGGAGATGTTTGCTGTATGTGACAAAAAAATTTTGTAGCCTAAAAAAACGCGTGACATTGCTTAGAGCACCTTTAAGTAGAGGATCTTAATACTTCTTCCACCACTAGGTGGAAGATAGGTCAGGCTGAGCTAACTGGCACACTGTGATGTAAACCTATGCTGCATACACCTACACTACTCTCCGCACTTTTCTCTGCACCCTGTGAGCACAGCTATGTAGGGAAACTCTAGCGCTAAGATGAATTAATGGGGAAAAGTGGACAGTGTGATTCTAACTGTAGTAACTTTTTTTTTTTTTGGTATGGCTTAAGGGCCAAAAGTCATGGTTTAGAAATGGTGCAATGAACTTAAATAAAATAGGAGCCATGTTATTAAGTGCTACTGAATGATTACAGTCATGATCCCTTTCTGGCCCGAGGAGACTTCTGACAGGACGAAATGAAGATAAAGAGATTTCACTTTAACTAGGCCTCACCTTACTGCCCTTTGGATTTGCAGGACACTAAGGATTTTCATTTCTCACACACACACACACACACACACACACACACACACACACACACACACACACACACACACACACACACACACACACACACACACACACACACAGTTGATTTATCCTCCATTAAGCCATGAGTGAGTGACCAGACAACTTCATTATGATCGCGAGAGTATTAAATGGCGTGCCAAGACTCTCGTCCCTGTCTCGCTGTCCCCTCGTATTTTTTTTTTTTTCACAGTTTTGTTCTTTGCACTTCTTTCCTGTTCTCATTTTCCCATTCTTTTCTTTTTGTGTAGTTTTTTTTTACCTGTCTCACTCTCATTTCTTTGTTTCTTTTGCTCTTTATTCCTTTCTTTTGCTTTTCATTCATCTTTGTCCTGCAAGGTGTTGATATCAGATCTGGTTCTTAGTGAGTAGTTTTCATAATCCAGCCTTAGTCTGTAGTTTGTACAATGGTACATTTAACTAACAACATAGAACATATCTGTATATAATGTATTGGTTTGATTACTGGTTATATTGTACTACTTTGGTGTTGCAGATAACTCAGTGGCGTGCATCATCAGTACTGTAAGTCTGACAGAGTTTATGCAGAGGCTTAGGTCAGGATAAGGATGTTGCTGTGTGTGTAGCACCTGTCTGTGTGTCCCGCCTCACGCTACTCCCCCAGTTCAGCATCCCTGAATGACTACACATAAGTGTATGTGTGGCTACAGTAGCTGTTCCTGCACTGTCACCAGACTTCCTTAAAAAACCTGGCACTTTGATTGATTGATTTCTTTTATTTTGAACATGTAAATAAAATAAAACATCAGAAAAAAAAATACTAATAAAAAAGACAGTTAAACAACAAAATAAAACTCCATAATTTCCGGTACTTAAATACATATATTTACACATGCAAAAAGGAGCAGGAAGAAGTAAAACGTATGTACTCCTACCCCTTTATACCATTTCTACCCTATTAAATGAGTTAGCTACAAAATAATAGGTCTACAGAGATAATAAATCTGTAATCAATGAAAATATATATTCAGAAGTTCTATTGACATTCATATATTTACCCATACTCAACAATAATTATACACATACTACAAATTGTTCAATATAAACCCAGGTTATTAATTACACTGTGTTTCTCTGTACCTCTGGAATATAATTTCTTTGAACATCTTTTTGAATTGGAATATGTTTAGACATTGCTTTAATTCATTATTTAGTTTATTCCACAATTTAGTGCCACTGACAAATAAACAGAAACTTTTCCTTGTAGTTCGAAAACTGGGAATCTTAACATTTGACTTTCCCCTTAAGTCATAGCCCCCCTCTCTTTCAGAAAATCTTTTCTGTATGTTGACAGGCAATAAATTGTTTCTCACCTTGAACATAATTACTGCTGTTTCAAATTCGACTAGGTCAAGTAATTTTAATGCTTTAGACTGTGAAAATAATGAATTAGTGTGTTCCAAATATCCAGTGTTATGAATTATTCTTATTGGTCTTTTTTGAAGTATAATTAACGATTTCATTGAATATATGTGTTTCCCAGAACCTCTACACAGTAATTTAAATAAGGTAACACCATTGAACAATACAAAATGTGGAGTGATTTGTAGTCTAAACTGTGCTTTGCTTTAGCCAAGACTGAAAAACTTCTAGACAGTTTTGTTTGGATATAGTTTATGTGAGATTTCCAGCAAATCTTGTCATCTATAATCACTCCAACGAATTTCATTTCATACATTTCATATACTCTTTTTATATTGACACCTTCTATCTGTAACTGAAATTGATTGATTGATTTACAATTGCTAAATATCATGAATTTGGTTTTACTCACATTTCATGATAACTTATTCATGTCAAACCACTGTTTTATTTTTCTGAATTCTGAAGTGATTATGTCCAGGAGTTGCTGTAAATTCTGACCAGAACCAAAGATGTTTGTGTCGTCTGCTAATAATATAAATTTTCAGTAATTCAGATACTTTACATATGTCGTTTATATAGAGGATAAATAGTTTTGGTCCCAATACTGTCCCCTAGGGGACACCACACGCAATGTCCAAACATTCAGATGTATGACTTTAGCTGTGCATTGCTTGGAGAAATGCACAGCGAATACTCATTGAAGCAGCCAATTCTTAATTGTAAATGTTTTTGCATGCATTTGGCATTAAACAAAGAGTCCAAACTAACATTTCCACTCAGGTGGACAATGAAGTCAATCAAATTAAAATAATACATTAAGTGTCAGCTATTTCAAGAAATATCTATACTGCTGTTTGATGCTAAACATATACTTAACCATTTCTTGCCTTTCTAGTCCAAAAGTTACTTTTGTTTTGTTCTTTACACCCTTATTTAATTGTTCACTGTACATTTTCAGTCAAGATTTTGTATAGCAATGCTGACAGTTTTACAGTAAAAGTGGAATGTGAATATGGCATTACAATGGGCTCCACCTCGCTTGCAGATGCCTCACAGATGCCACCTGGGGGTTTTTGGCTTACAGAGCAACTACTGGCAGTTGAAGTGGCTCATTGCTGGCTAAAGGCCAATTTATGCTTCAGTGTTAAATAGACACCGTGGGTACATACGTTGGTACATGGAGACACTGACCCTACGCCGGACTCTATGCCGTAGCCTGAAGTGCACCTCTCAAAAATTTTAACAACACGTCGCTCGGCTTGTGGCTTTGAAGCGTTGCATTTCCACCTACTCATTTCCTGGTTCCCCATCTCAATAAACAACATGAAATCAATGAGAGGGTCAACGTTTCCTGCTTTGGATTTTGGACCGTGGTCAGAAAGCACAGGGCAGACACTTTGTTTCTCCCACTATGACTCTAGTCAGTACTCGCTCCAAAGCTAATCCCCATCACATTCTTAATCGCTCTACCACACACACACACACACACACACACACACACACACACACACACACACACACACACACACACGCCAGCCCTGCCGTTATCTTAAAGAGATCAACGCACAAACCAACGCTCAAGTATAAACTTCAGGCCACTTACGTAGGCTACGGCGAAACTCTGCAGAACCATAGTCTATAACAACGATGTTCCACTTCCGGGACTGTTCAGGTGCCGCCGGAAATATCGTTGGATGTCCGATACCTTCTGCTTTCTTTGTGTTGGCATTCTAACCTCCGGTGGATTTATGAGGACTATGGTTAACTGCTCCTCAGATCTCTGCAGGGTAAATCCAGACAGCTAGCTAGACTATCTGTCCAATCTGAGTTTTCTGTTGCAAGACTAAAACAACTTTTGAACGTACACATGTTCTACCAAAACATCTTCCTTCATGAGGCTATTTTGCAGTGGCGCTGTTGCTCCATCCAGCACTTAGCGCCGTCCAAGACAATTGTGATTGGCTTAAAGAAATGCCAATAAACCAGAGCACATTTTTCTCCCATCCAGGAATGTTGTGTGGACTAGCCAGACCTTCCTCCTCAGCGCTGTGGAGGAAGGTCTGCCACTGCGAAACTAGCAGAACCATAAATCAGACTTTAGTAGTGGGTTTTCTGAGGACTGCTACAATATAAATACTTAAAATGAATTTAAAAGTAAAAGACTAAATAACATTTATAGTAACAACTTCTAGCAGCACTAACACTAGATAATTACAGGTGAAAACGTTAAAGGAGGATGCCCTTGCTGGTCACCGCTGCAAGACTTATGCTTTTAAAGACATATGCTTTTAAAGACTATGAATTGTTTAAAGTGTAATTCAGGGTTGTGTGAAAAGGGGTTTATTAAGATTCATCATAGAATCCAGTCAAGCAGGAAGGAGGGGACTTATCGATTCCTCCAGCGTGAGCGAGGGGAAGCTAGCTAATTAGTGTTGTTAGCGTGGGCGCTAATGGAGAAGGGAGTGTGGCCTCAGGGCGCCGAAACACACCCCGCACTTACAGAAGCTGTTAATACGACAGGAACATCAATCAGTACACACACACATACATGCACACACATCGCATACACAATTGAGAACTCACACAGAAAGGCTTAAATAGAGTTGTGAACATATAGCCTATGGTTGAATAAAAGTGCAACAAAAGACATATTGCGAACACAGGCACACAGACTCGCAGACACACACACACACACACACACACACTTTTGCATGCTAATACTTGGAAAGCCCCACCTACACACTGTACATACATTAAATGCTTAAAAATGTTCATACACCCACACATCACACAGAGCCAAGCAGAGCTTTTAATACGCGCCAACATCAGTCTCACACACACACACACACACACACACACACACACACACACACAAGCCTTAACACTGATACATGCAAAGCTGAGTAAAGCTTCAAGCATTAAAGTCAACACGTGCACACGCACGCGCGCACGCACACACACACACACACACACACACACACACACACACACACACACACACCTGCACATTAGTTTGTTATTGAGCATGTGAAAGGTTTGTGATGCTGTAGTGCCTGTTATACATCCCGATATGGATTAATTATTGATGTTAAATGGGTTAAAGAAAAGATGGGAGACACTTCAACACCAAAAACGAACTTGTCATAGACAGACAGAGGCCGATCATAACACACAAAGGCTTTTATATTCGTATATCGTTTCTTCAATTTTTCCCTGTCAAAGAGTTTTTCTTTATCCCGTCGTATGCTGTACAGATTGTAAAGCCCTCAGAGGCAAATTGGTGATTTGTGATATTGAATTGTATAATACTGTATCACTTGACTGTTTGTTCACTTGACTAACTTTTTTGTGTCTAAACGGCTTTACATCACAGAGCAGACACATTCAATTATTCATGTGTGAACATCTCACCTCTCTGCAGAGCTGTCGGGCTCTATGAATCGGATAAGTGGGGGTGCGGACAACGTTTCGGTGGCGAATATGCCTCCCTGCAGCTGGACACCGAAGCCGTTGAGTGGGTCGCCTGTTAGGACGACCTCACTGGTCTCTACATGGACAACTTGACCACCCGGACCCACCGAACTGGACGCCAGGGACACTTTAAACATACACAGACACATAAAACATAGATTTTTTTTTTTTATTACACATTTCCCTTCAGAGGAATGATGTCATAGTCAAGACAGAGAGACATATGGAGCTTACAGGAGCTTTTGTGCTCTTTCTTTCTCTGCCGTCGTTTGAGCAGCGAGTTACGTGGGCTCATGGGAACTGTAGGCCTGGGCAGGGTGCTGGAGCTCTGGCTACTGGGGCCAGATGTAGTGGTAGAGCCGGGAGAGAAACTGGCAGATACCAGAGCTGCAATAAGGGAGAGAGAAAAGAAGGTGACTATACCTAAAACACGAGTTGTTATTGTACTGTAGGAATCTTAAGGGCTTCCGCCAAGTATTTCAATATTATGTAAAGTAATTAATACAGTACTGTTCAGCGGCCATTGTGGCAAAGTGGATACATGTAAACCTATGGCATAATGTAAGTATGTGTCTTTAGTATGGCTGTCCCGAATGCTCTGAAGCTTTGTTAGTTGCCATGGTAATCTGCATCCAAATAAGTATTAAAATGCTTTGTATATTTTTTTTTTTACTTTTATCATTATTATGTACGCATTACCCAAAAAAATCCTGAACAGCCAATGCAATAAGGAATAGTAATCCCACATCATTCATTTGTGCATCAACATGAATTATAACTGGTTATTCTCAGACCGACCACATGTCTCGGCCTGCCTTACTTCTTCATCCCCAACGTTACCACTACCAAAACTGAAAGTTTGACCACATGAGGCTAACTCGACTGCAACTGTCACGACGCGAATATTTTAAAAAGTGCCTGGAATAATTTCACAATTTGTGAAGATGACAACCAAAAAGTTGAGTGCCAGATATACCAAATTAAGCAAATCATCTAAAAAAAAACCTGTAAGAAACCGCATAGCCTTGATAGAGTGTGATCGCTAGATCTCTAAAATTATACATAAGAAGCTACGAATGTATTTGTATACTTCCCACCAAAGCTTCGAAACCTTAAAAGCGCAATATTCGGGACAGTCCTAGTCTTTAGCCGAGAAGCCCCATTACTATTTTTCACCAAACAGCAGGAAAATGTAAGCCAATCCTCCATTACTATATTTTTGTTAAGACAAAATTAAAGACCAAATAGATAAACAGGAAGTAAAAGAAAACAGACGGACACAATTGTATTGTTAGTGTTCTTACACTTGCAGTAGTCGAGGTTGATGGTGTTGTTATTCGAGGCGGTCCACGACTTGTTGAGGGTGGCGCTTGTGTTGCAGAGGGTGGAGTTTGAAGGGTGACAGTAGTTCACACAGGGGTCCCAGGAGTGGGGGTGGTCCGACTTCTGAACCTTCACTGGAACACACAAAAATCATTTTGTTACTTGTGTCACGTCATAATCCACCTGTTGGTTTCTATGGTTGTGGTGGGTGTGGCTTATCTGTGTCACAGGGCTGACAAGCGGAAGTAAAGCAGACACGTTGCGGTGGAACAGCTCAGTGAGAGACTGCTGAAGAGGATTGTGTTTTCTGACTTGTCGTGACGTTTGCCCACGGAGTTTGTGTTAATGTTATGTCCGTGTTTTGAATGTTAAATTAAACATTAAATATGTTTTGAAATGAAAAATTAACTGTCAACTGAGTGTCAACGCTGTTCGACGCTGCACCGACTGACAGGGGGAGAGGAGCGGGCCGGCCAGCGCCGAAGCTGATTTCACGCCGAGCCAGAGAACGCCAGGTAGGCCTCTAACCCTTACCTGCAGTCGGGCGGCTAATCGGTTAGCTTTTCCAGTTTTCAAATGCACGAGTAATACCTATGGGGTGCCGAATGTAAAAGTTTGGTTACAATTTTTTAGCTGATACATTTTCAACATTTAGCTCTCTTTCCTCACATTTAGCACATTTTCCTCACATTTGAGACAGAAATGATATATATATATAATATCTAAATGTTAAATCTAAATGTTAAATCTAAATCTAAATGTTAAATCTAAATCTAAATGTTAAATATATATCTAAATGTTAAATCTAAATGTTATATCTAAATGTGTCGCCAAGTGTAAAGCTAAATATTTAGAAAATATTCAAATCCCCAAGGAAACCACGCCCACTGCAGTGGCTTCAAATCGCGCTGCACCGCAATTTCAGTCAACACCTGTTGGTACAGTAAATACTGACTACAGTGGAGCTGTTCGACTAATGTTACTGGATTAAAACACATTTCGGTCAGTATTTTGTATTATTGACTTATATCACAGAAATGTCTTAATATTTGTATGTACTATAATGCCGTTGTTTTGTTTGACTCATATCTCCTTGTGTGTTTAACGTTAGTTTGACTTATCCTTCACAAGCAATCTAGCTCACACACTGCAGCTGACATGTCATCTGAACAGTACGGTGGCCCTGAAGTGCAAATCACAACAGCAAATAGAAAAACGCAACAGCAAATCATAAAACACAACGGCAAATAGGAAAACACAACCGAAAATAGGAAAACACGACAGCAAATAGGAAAGCACTTCAACAAATCATAAAACACAACGGCAAATAGGAAAACACGACAGCAAACATGAAAACACAACAGCAAATAGGAAAACACGACAGCAAATAGAAAAACACGACAGCAAATAGGAAAACAAAATGGCATTAACTTCTACTAGAAAAGGTAGGGCCTATCTAGCAGAGGACGGAGCCTCCTGATTGGACAGACGGACTGTCTCTCTGTTAAAAGTAGGCGCTTTTCCGTGTTTTTCACCTCTCCTTCCTGTTAAAAGACAGACAGTCTTGTTGAAGTGTTTTCATATTTGCTGTCGTGTTTTCCGATTTGCTGTTGTGTTTTATGATTTGTTGAAGTGTTTTCATATTTGCTGTCGTGTTTTCCTATTTTGCTGTCGTGTTTTCGTATTTGCTGTCGTGTTTTCCGATTTGCCGTTGTGTTTTCCTATTTGCCGTTGTGTTTTATGATTTGCTGTTGCGTTTTTCTATTTGCAGTTGTGATTTGCACTTCAGGGCCACCGTAGAACAGGCCTCGCAGCACTGTAACTAACTAGCTAAGTTAATTAGGTCTCGCAATGTGAGACTGAACAGCAGTAGGCCTGTCACACTATAGCCACATGTAGCTAAGTAGTTTTCAATACTTTGGTTACATTAGCGTATTTTATTAACCTGAATTATGTTGCTATATTAGCTTGCGAAGGAGCTCTCCATTGCTAACGCTAATTTATCTCAAAAAGCAGAAACGTTAGCTAACTACTGCCAAGATATGATTTCACTAGAGACCAGAGAGGTGTTGTAAGACTCGTCAAGTGTTGTCATGTGTTTACACTGTCTTACAATGAAACCATATCTTGGCAGTAACATTAGTTAGCTACTGCTTTTTGACATAAATTAGCTAGCTAACGTTAGCGTTAGCAACGGATAGCTACTTTGCAAGCCAATAAAATATAGCCTTGGCAAACAGAATTAAGGTTAATAAAATACGATAACTAGCTATGTAACCAGTATTACAAACTTCTTACAAGTGGCTGGATTGTGACATTTTAGTTGTGTTCGGATGAATATGTTGGATGCATAGCTGGACTTTATCCATGCTGGGCTAATGTTAGATTGCTTGGGAAGGATGACGTTAGTCACACACGGAGATATGTAATTCAAACAACGGTATTGTGATTAACACAACTATTAAGGCATGTCTGTAATATACCGGTCGGTCAATAATATAAAATACTGTAGATCAGTGCTTTCCAACCCTTCTGGTCTGAGGTTCCCCCCACAGCCCTGTCATATAAACTCACATAACCTGCCCTATCAATTCCCAATGTGTTCACACTATTTATCATATTAAAGTGAATATTCTTACATTTTCATGCAATTGAACTGTAAACATTTAGGTTGGTTTGGTCAGAAATTCTACTAACTAGACATTTTACTTGAAGTGTGGTTAATGTTTCAAAAGTCATCCATTACTTTTAGCTAATCATTTCAACTGTTAGCTAAGTCAGTAGGCCACTTTTAGCTATTTTTTTCTACCATTGATTACTTCGCTATATGTTTTAACATATGTGTTGAGCTGTTTCAGCTGATATATTGTTTGAAATCTATCATAATTCAATTATTATTTTGATTAGTTAAGCTGCTCCACAATATTTCCAAGTACCCACTGGCTACAGCAGAGATACCCCTTGCTGGGTCATCACTGGGTGCAGCGCGATTTGAAGCCACTGCAGTGGGCGTGGTTTCCTTGGGGAAGTGAATATTTTCTAAATATTTAGCTTTACACTTGGCGACACATTTAGATATAATATTTAGATTTAACATTTAACATTTAGATATAAATTTAACATTTAGATTTAACATTTAGTTTTAGATATAACATTTAGATTTAACATTTAGATATATATTTAACATTTAGATATATATTTAACATTTAGATTTAGATATAACATTTAAATTTAGATATAACATTTACATTTAACATTTAGAATTTCTGTCTCAAATGTGAGGAAAATGCGCTAAATGTGAGGAAAGTGAGCTAAATGTTGAAAATTTGTCAGCTAAAAAATTGTAACCAAACTTTTACATTCGGCACCCCATAAATACCAAGCTCTGTTGTAATACTAGACGTAACTTACATTAATTCCCTGGAAGATTTATCTAACCCTAAACGTGTTAATACGTTTAACTTTAACCTTAACAGACACGGTTATTATAACTTTAAAAGGTAACTAACAACACAGTGGCTACAAAATGCAAGCCTGATATAAAATTAAAAAAAAAAATAAACAGACTGTGCCATCTGTTAAAAAGTCACGTTTCCTCAGATGTCGGGGAGAACCTCTTAGGGGAAACTCCCACTGAGAGCATCAGCATACAATCAAGGCTAAAGTCTGACAACCTACACGGCTTCATGTGTAATTCTTCACCACACACACTTATCTCAACTCTGAAGTTGATCCTAAGCTGCCCTGTACTGCCACGTCTATCCAGCAGAGCTTTTATTTCCTCGACATGTGAGTCATCCTTATCTAAATCGCTCGGTTGGCGGGAGGTTTGAGGAGCAGAAGTGTTGGGCGGCTTCAGGGTGGGATCTGAGAAAGGTCTGTCTCACTCTCATCCCCTCCCAGTAAAAATAAAGTCATTATGTCCAGCGACAACACACTGGAGAGACAAATCTGCTGACAGGAAAAGGCTACAGTCACACAGATAGATGCACACAGGCAGGCCACACACAAAAAGACACTGCACATACACAGTTATATGCTGACTTACACACCTGTCATACATAAGAGAAGATACATAAATACACACAAGGTGCAGCGGATAGGGTGTGTACACACACTTATGTCCAGACTCACCAACAGTAATCTATGCTGCAGTAACACACACTGCAATGCAATCAAAGACACACACACACACACACACACACAAAACCTTTAATGAGAGTGTCTATTAATAAAGCGGTGACAGGCTGGCCGCAAGGTCTCCTGCAAGGCCATCAGTATCTTAATGAGCTGTGCTCACTTCCTCACACACACACACACACACACACACACACACACACACACACACACACACACACACAAGGCAGTCACAATCATGATTAGAGGGAGGAAAGAATGAATTTTGCTGCAAAGACAAATGAAGGAGATGCGAGATGAGATGGCGACCTTTAGAGTTTGTGTGTGTGTGTGTGTGTGTGTGGTCTGTCGTTTAACTTGCAGACTCTAGTACTTCCTTAAAATAACTTTAAAATAACTGTTTTTTGTCACTTCAACCTAGATTAGAATGAAATAGAAGAGTAGGCAGGAAAAAAAAATAGAAATGGGAAATATGAGACAAGAATAGATAAAAGGGGGGGCAAGATGAGAAGAGATGTTAGGGAAAGACAGAAAGGAAGACAATAAAAACAAATAGAGGAGAAAACAGGAAGGAGATGAAACAAAATAGGAATAGAGAAGGAGAGGAGGAGGTTTCAGGCTGTATGCAACGTCTGATAGCATGGAGGAGAGGTGTAATGACTTTAATTCAATACCATCCTGCCTTTACACTCCCCGTCACTCACTTTTCATTCATCCACCACTTCTCCGCTCAACTTTCTCTCTCGTGCCGTTGTCATGCTGAGATGAAACTACTGCCCCCACCAAAATGCTCTACAAAGAGCCGTGGCAGAGGGTTTAGTCTATTTCAGTCTATAATTTCTTCTTCTATTTTTTTTTATCTCGCTCCTTCTTAACCTGTCATGAGTCTCTCATCTGGGTACAAAACCTGGGTAAAAAAAAGAAGGTAAGATGTGTGTGTGCTCGTGGTTGTTAATAGAGGGAAAAAAAGAAAAAAATTAAAGCTGTGCTAGGCACTTAACTTTTGGTGTCGTAGGGCAAAAATTTCATAATAATCTTTCAGCATATTGTAATTCAAGTGGCCATGAGAAAACTAGACTTCTGCGACTCTTCTTGACTCGGTTTTCAGGCTTTAGAAAAGCTAGCCCGTGACAGGAGACTTTGGCCAATCACAGGTCATTTCAGAGAGACAGAGAGAGCGTTCCTATTGGCTGTTCTGCGCATGCATTGCCCGTGCGACAGAAAGAGAGGGGGGAGTGGGAGAGCTGCATGAAGAGTTCTCACTCTATATCAAATTTGGGCGTTTTTGTTGCATTCTACCCACTGCAGCTTAAAATACACATCTGTCTGACGTAAACCGCAACAATACTGGCAGCTTAATCACAGGTTCACATGTGTGTGAAGCAGTGTACACTCAGCGTACAGGCGTGTGTTTCTACAGTATATGTGTGATTGTATGTGTGTGCAAACTTGTCATACTGTACTTAAACCCCTCAGCTGCGAGGCATTAACCTGGGATAAGCAGCGTTGCCCCTGTAAATCCACTGGCACTATTTCTCCCGCAGATGAAAAGCTGTCACTTGGCCGCGGGTGAAGAAACACTCCTTCAACTAATTAAGCACCAAGTAGCTGTCATAGCCGAAATATTCCTCAATCAGTGTTCTGCGAGAGAGGAAGGCGGTTAGAAAATCACTTCATGCGTGCCACTTTTTTTACCTCTCTGATCTGGTAAATGTGCATAGGGCGACTTAATTGGGGCAAAAACATTGTTACTCTGCCCTAATTCCCTGTTTCCCTGTTCATCCAATATGACGGAGAATGATGCTGAGGAAGAAGTGATGACATGAAGCTCAGGTACATTAACAACCGTAACTATCTACTGTCTTGGCCATATGTTCCCCCCCGCCAATTATGTATTTCTCCAAGTTTACTTCCCTATTTTAAAACATAACCAGGCATGCCTGGTGAGCACCACGGAGTGTAACATCTGGGGCAAAATTCATATCTTCACACTATGCATTGGCTACTGGAGTGAATAGTTCACTTAAAAGTGTTTTAAAGTTTGTGCAGCTGCTGTATCCTGCTTTAACACTTCTAAATCTGTCCAAAACAATCAAAGGTTTTTCAGCAGATCGATATCAACAAAAAACTAAAGTACCCTTTCCAACAACTTCTTAGCAGACCTGTCATTTTAGTCTTCAGTGGCTGAAAAAAAGACTAAATTAGATTTGAACAGGTTAATAAGAAACTGGTAACTATCTGAGGTTAGAATACAAAGACAAATTAAGATGTTGGTGGCTACAAACCAGACATTTTAGTGACACACACACACACACACAAACACAAAAACACACAAACAAGCCGTGCCTTTATGGTATTCTAGGTCTGGCTGTGAAAATCAGAATGACAGCCAAAAGCTTCAATCTCATCAAGAGATTATTATACTCATTAATTTGAAGACCTGACACAGAGAGACACACACACACACACACACACACACACACACACAAATACAGCTATAAAAAACTGACACACGGGTGGGGTGAAACGATCGATACAGCATCGTATCGCACTATTTTCCGTGGCAATACCGTATCGATACATGGACGCAGAGTATCAATCTTTATTTAGGCCTTCCTCAGTCTTCTTTTAGTCACCTAAAGATGGTCCAAAATGCAGCTGCAAGGACGTTGACTGGTGCTACAAAATGTGAGCACAACACCCCAGTGCTAGCCTCTCTTCACTGGCTCCCTGTGCACTTCAGAATCCAGTTAAAGACCCTGCTGATCGCCTTCAAAGGCTTTTAATGGTCAGCACCATCTTATTATGGATCTTATTCAAAGGCACTCAGCCCTGAGCTCTCTTAGATCTGATGACAAATCTATCCTGTATGCTCCCTCCATTTCTGTATTTAAGTCTAGGCTAAACACACTTATAGTTATGTCTATAATATAAATCTGTATTTGTGAATTGCAGCTTGTTGTTGTCGTTAGGATGTTCTTTTTGTGTTTTCTTTCCACTTTTTTTTTTAAATTTATTTTTACATTTCAATTTTCTTTTATACAGAACTATGGTGCTTTTTTGACGATTACGATTGGTGTAAAGAAAGCATTTTTTTTTTCTCCTATCCCAGAATGTATCTGTGGTGTAGCCAGACCTTCCTCCACAGTGCTGTGGAGACAGAGCTGGCAATGCCAGATTTAAAGTGACCTGATGTAAACCTTTACATGCTGTAAGTTACATGAGGACAGCTATACTGTGTGTGTCAAAGCAATGAAGTCGCACAATCTTTTTCATGTTTTCACACTGTAAATTCAGTTAAAATGGAAAAACATAGATATATGAAGAATATAGTTTTTTTTAACAAAAAATACACTGTTTAAAAGCGTTCCCTCATTCACTATTCCCTATGTAGTGTTTATTAAATAGTGAACTATATAGGGAACGACCAAACCAGATTTCGGACACTACACTGAAAACACATCGTTGCATCAGTAGATGATTGAAACAAACCGAAACAAAAACATTTTTAATACGTCTCTGAAACAAACCGAGCACCCAGGAGGATTGTAACATGTTGTGTATATATATGTTCCGTGTCACATTTCCACTGTTTAGAAACAAAAGTCCGCTCCATTTTTCCTTTTCAGTTTTCGAGGTGATTTCTGCGTCTTCTTCTTCTCCTCCTCTGGGAAAACGTGGCCGTGTTGCATTGTGGTATACGGGAGTGAAATGTTGGGTACATTGTATGAACAATCAAATTAGCAGTACATTGTGGGTATTTTATAGTGGACTATATAGTGAATGAAACAAACCGGGAAGAATTCGAACACCACTACAAAATGGCGATCACACTATATAGTGCACTATTTACGTGATAGGGAATGGTTTTCAACACAGCTATAGACTGTTACTATTTACAGTCAATGAGTAGACATGGTGGACTTTGTACATGCATAGATACACTGATGCACTCACCTGTGTCGTGCTGTTTCCCAGTGAGCCTTGTTTGATGGGAGGGGAGTATTTCTAATTTCACCAGCTCTGTTGTGCTCGCTAATAGCTGTGTTGCCTCCAGGACTGTACAGTGTTCTGTCGATGTCCCATCTATGGACAGCAGGTGATCCCCAGCATGCAATGCTCCACATCTGGTAAAACACAGAGACAGGGAAAGTAATAGCGGTGGGAATCCGCAGAGGCCCCACAATATGATAATAACACCCTACGTATGTCACAATACAACATTATTGCAATTCTAAACATATTGTGATATTCTGCGACACTTTGCAATTAATTACCTTTTTTCCCCACTTAAAATGATGTCCCCAACAGGAAACTTCTGTTTTATCTAAAATTATAGTGTATATGTTTCTTTTTGTTCATCTCATATAAAATGTATTTTGTCATTTTAATTAATTAAAAATAGTAAGCCAAAAAGTTAAATTCTCATGTGCAATTTATATAATAAAAGATTGATACTTGGCGTCCGTATATCGATACAGTATTTCCCCGGAAAATATTGTGATTCAATGCCGTATCAATTCTTTCCCCTCAAGCCTGGAAAATAAGGAAGGAAGCTTACCAAAATGAAAACGCAGGAGAAAGAAATACAGTAGAGATTGTTCCTTTTCTGTTTCTGACATACTTTGCCATGTTTTTGTTCTGTTTGAAAACCATGTGTTTTTTTTCATGTTTATTTGAATAGGGACAGATGCTATGATATGTGTGCAACACATCTCCAATGTACAGCATCACAGCATGTATAGCTATTGTTAATTTCCAATTTGCCAGTACTAGGCTACACGCCTGATTGGCTCAGACTGGCATGGTCAGCCTGGTGTCTCTGCTCTTTTAAATTTAAAATTAAAATAAATTTCCAACCATGCGGGAATGAACAATGACAGAACGTGGACCTGCGCAGTCAACCTGTTTAGTTGACTGGGGTTATTTTAAAGCTTGTTTCAACACTGACACAACGTTCAAGGGCTTCATGTATATTTTAGAGCCAGAGTGAGGCTCGGGGAAATACCCTGTCTCCTGCTGTCTGTGTTGGTTAGACGTAGGCCTAGACACAGCTTATGTGTGTGCGTCTGCGTGTCTTCGAGAGAGAGAGAGAGAGAGAGAGAGAGAGAGAGAGAGAGATATTGCATAAATATGCAACCGTTGCATTTCTGTAACCCAACTGCGTATGTTACAGAAGTGGGAAAGGGGACATGAAGACGGAGGTTCTTTAAATGTCCCATGGCATGAAAATGTCATTTTATGAGTTTTTTTAACATTAATGTGAGTTCCCCAAGCCTGCCTATGGTCCCCCCGTGGCTAGAAATGGCGATAGGTGCAAACCAAGCTCTGGGTATCCTGCTCTGCCTTTGAGAAAATGAAAGCTCAGATGGGCCAATCTGGAATCTCCTCCTTATGACGTCATAAAGAGGAAGGTTAC
Organism: Sander vitreus; assembly: GCF_031162955.1. Classification (NCBI taxonomy): domain Eukaryota; kingdom Metazoa; phylum Chordata; class Actinopteri; order Perciformes; family Percidae; genus Sander; species Sander vitreus. The sequence continues at coordinate 27,483,157 of NC_135858.1, forward strand.
CTCCCCTTTCTCTGCTTTGCTCGCCCAAAGAATTTGGCCCGCCCATGAGAAAGAGAGACACATCATGGCTTGCAAACGAGCGAAGCATGGCAGTTGGTCAAGGCCACACCCCCACCCTTCCCTGCCTCTCTCCTCCTCAATAGCATTTAAGGCTACAGACACAGAAATGGCACGTCCTAAGGAAAGCTCATTGTGGGACTGGCTCTAGTGGCTGTAATTCTGCACCAAGGCTGAATTTCGGGAAAGAGACTTCAGATACAGTATTTGGGTAGGGTACAACTGAGGCCTATATAAAAGCATCCAAAAAGCAGCATGTCATAGGACCTTTAACTAAAAAAATGCTGCATTCACACATTCATTTATATCACATTGTCCCCTTAGTTATTGTGCTTTCTATAATTATGGTCTAATGCTAGGCAGATTGCTTAATTATCAATGCACTTACCCTTCATATTTAGTTTAATTGTTTTACATGAATTATATATTTGCATCTTCACTGAAAAAGTCCACTGTCCTTTACTTCCATAAACATAGTTTGATGTTCAGTGTGGTTTAAGGAAGATATTATAATTAGACTTTGTCAACTTTGAATCAATAAATGAATAAGATGTGGGGTGCTGTATTTTTTTAGAGTAGTGTCTGCAGATTTACTTTTCAGACTGTATGTGGCCCCAACAAGTAGAGCTGCAACAATTAATCGATAAATTAATTGCAAACTATTTTGATAATCGATTAATCCGTTTTAGTCATTTTTCATAAAACAAGTACAAATTCTCTGATTCCATCTTCTTAAACGTGAATATTTTCTAAACTGAATATCTTTGAGTTGTGGACAAAACAAGACATCATCTCGGACTTTTGGAAAACACTGATTGACGTTTTTCACCATTTTGATTACATTTTCATACCAAACAACTAATCGATTAATTAAATCATTAAATCATGTGAACATTGTCAAGCACCAATAGGTGCGCTCCCTCCAGCACCAAACAGGAAGCAGCAAACCGGCTAGATCAGGGGTCTTCAACCTTTTTTTAAGCCAAGGACCCCTTTACTGAAAGAGAGACGGAGCAAGGACCCCCTACTACATATATTGTATTAAATTAAGTTGCATATTTAACTGGGCCTACAATAAAGTGTAGGCCAGCCTAGAGACTTTAGACATACCTTTTTTGCATAGAATACTAAGATATTCAAATCAAGTCTAATAATTGTTGGCATGATTTTATAAATCATGTTTAATGTTAAACATACCTGTGGCACAGTCAATCCTTAGGATGAACTGTATATGTGGATGGCTAGTGACTAGCTTACCTATAGGCCAGTAAGCAGTGCGGATTTATGTTTGCTAATAATATGTTGGATTCATGTCAAGACTTTTTCATTTTTTTTAAAACTTTCAAAAAATTAACAATAATTTGGATGCCCCCCTGCATTGCCTCTGAGGTCCCCCTAGGGGTCCCGGACCACCTGTTGAAGATCCCTGGGCTAGATGGTAAACATGGCGGGGAGGCGAGTGAACAAGTCTCGGTTCTGTTGGACTGTGGAAAAGGAAGAAAAACTGGTAGACTTGTGGAGTGAACAAGACAACTCTTAGGGCGTTTTCACACCTGTAGTTTGTTTGCTTTGGTCCGAATCAGTTGGTGAGTTTGTAAACTTGGAGCGATTTGCCGATTTGGTTTGGTTTCACACCTGGAAAAATCCAAGCGTACCAAAATGCGCCACTACAAATCACGCAAGAACGTCCACTCCTCTTCTTGGTCGGATGTGTCTGGGGGAGGGAGGAAGAAAGTAAATACAGGAAGAAGGTCCTGTGTTCTGGACTAGTGCATATTTCTTGCATCTACATGGTCAAACCAGCTCATTTCATTAAAATGATCAGACATTGTTCCGCGAGAGACGTTAGTACGTCTGCTCTGGTCACCGAGACTTCGCTCTGCTCTGCCGCTCTGCTCTGCCGCTCTGCTCTCCAACTTTAGCGTCAGCTGGTTTGACCACGGAGATACGAGTGACGGACAGCAAGCTTGACTGCAGTCTATTTCTGTGATAGAAACACTGCAAGCTGCCACAGTTTGCTGCTCTGCTGCATCGCAGATTGCTAAACACACCTGACTACAGGACATTAGCTCAGACTTGCGGAGTATGTATAGTTGGTAGAGGTTTGAGGTCGGATCACGTTCTCACCACAAACAAACCGCTCCAGAGTTTGATTGAAAGCGTACCGAGACCACCTCATCAAGCAGGTCTTGGTACGCTTGTTTGGTGCGCACCTGAGTGTGAATGCCGCGTTCTCACCTGCCCAAACGAACCGCACCAGCGGGACAAACGATCTCTAATGCGATTCAACCGAACTAAACGAGGCAGTTGTGAAAGCGCCCTCATTTGTACCACGACAGAGTGGAGAAGAAAAAAAGTGGACCGAAATGACTACAGCCCACAAAAACAGTTTTTTCTTCTTGCAAATTTTCACCAGTTTTCAAAACAAATCTAGTTGTAGTCTTGCTAACTGTGACCCTCCAAGATCCACAGGCTTAAAAATCTGGCAAAATCATCGTCTGTGACTAAAAACTCAGTGACATTAGGAAAGATTGTCTTTAGATGTGAGATGTTGTCAGACCTTAGTCTTTTCAGAGTCTTCTGGTGTATGGTAGACATCAGTTTCAGCCCTACAAAGAAGCTTTACCAAGTTCAGCCTGCATGTAGCCTGAAAGGTGAATCCCAGGACAAAAAAACAGTCCATAGAACTCATGCGCTGCTTTCAACCTTGAAGGTAACCTAGATGAGCGTATTAACACTTATCAACTCAGAGCTTCTTTCATCTGAAGTTTGTTAGCCAGAGGGCACAGTTAACAGAGCTTTTAGAGAGTGAATCATGAGGTACATCCCATGTCCCTTATTTGATAGCTCCTCGACTCCTCTGTCCTTGACTGAACCGGAAATTGTTCTGTCCCTCCTCGGTGAAGGCCGGCTCAAAGCTCTTATTTCTGCCCAGAGGAGCGAGGAGCGAGGAGCTATAGCCGAGGAAACACGAGAGCAGCCTTCCAGGAAGCCGTGCAGCTGAAGGAGTTGCTAACTCCGCCCATACAGCTGACGAATTAATGTGACGCTTCAGAGAAAAAGACGTCTCATTCCTCTAAAACACATTTGTTCGTTGCATCTCTCCTGTGCCTCCTTGGTGGTGGGGACTAAGACGCGATGAAGGGAGGCAAGTGGAGGAGTCGAGGAGGCAATATAAGCAACATGAGATGCAGCTATGTTACATGCCATATTGTTTTGGCTGTGTTTACTGCTTGTGCGTGATCCTCTTCAGGTGTGCGCTGGTGACGTCACTCCCACAGCTGAAGCCGTTGGCTTATTGAGGGGCTTAACATATTCAAAAGCTCACCAAAATTGGCGGGCGCATCAAGTCTTGTGAAAATGTACGTATTTTAAGGGTTTTGGGAATAGGTGCACAAAAATGGCTCGCTAGCGCCCCCTACAAAGTTAAAAAAATTTAGCCTCTGCAGTGTGTTTAACGTAGACTCACGAACATTGGTACACATATGTAACAATTCAAGATGTACAAAAAACGTCATAGGAGCCATACCCTAAACCCAACAGGAAGTCCGCCATTTTGATTTCAAAGTTCGAAATTAGTTCAATTTTGGCCATTTCCACATGTCGTACTTTAACGAACTCCTCCTAGAGATTTCATCCGATCAACTTCAAATTCGGTCTGTGCCATCTTAAGACATTAAAGATGACAAGTTGTTAAAAGAAAAATATTTCGTCATAGGGCGTGGTCGTGGCGGGGCGGCCATTTTGTGCGTTTCGCATTCAAAACAGGAAGTGGGTGTAACTTGAGTGTACATTGTCCAATTGGCACGAAACCTTTCAGGATTCATAAGAGTCCAACCCTGAGGACAAATAAAGGCCGATATTTACTTAAAGTCATAGCGCCCCCTAGTGGCAACAGGAAGTAGGCCTAAAAGTCAAGGTGCTATACTTTAACGAACTCCTCCTAGAGATTTCATCAGGCGGACTTCAAATTTGGTCTGTACCACCTCAACACCTTAAAGATGAAAAGTTATTAAAAGAAAAACTTTTCGTCAAACAGTGTGGGCGTGGCGTGGTGGCCATTTTGAGTGTTTAGCGATGAACAAAGAAATTGTTGTAACTTGAGTGTACGTTGTCGTATCTGCCCGAAATGTCTCACGATTGACAAGGGTCCAGGTCTGAGGACATCTACAGGCCAATATTTACTTTTGGTAATAGCACCCCCCGCTGGCAACAGGAAATGTGCCTTATATGACAAACATCATCCGATTTACATGAAACTTATGTGTGGTAGACATGTGATACTGAGCCGCCCCTATACTTTAACCACGCCCACTTACTCAGCCCACGGCCCCTTTCATATCATTTGAACCGTTTAAGGTAGAGTCTTGTGTGAGGTGTCATTGAACTCAGCAGAGAGTTCCTTCTTCATTGGTGATGGTTTGGCCCGCCCCCTATGCTTAAGCCACGCCCCTTTCATAACATTTGAACCGTTTAAGGTAGACCCTTGTGTGAGGTATCAATGAACTCAGCAGAGACTTCCTTCTTCATTGGTGATGGTTTGACCCGCCCCATATAACTTAACCACGCCCCTTTTCACAGCTAATGAACTGTATGACGTAGAGTCTTGTGTGAGGTATCGTTGAACTCAGCAGGGAGTTCCCTTTTCATTGGTGACGATTTGCAGTGTCTGAGTGCCGCGCAAATGCACGGTCGCAAGGAGCGGTGTCTGCCAGTAACCCCGACACACGCAGAGGCGCGAGGGCCCATCCATCGCTGCTTGCAGCTTTAATGTCTATTGAATTCATCCGTTTGTTAAACCTTCATTTTTTAGGGCGTTTTCCCACCTGAAAGTCCAAACCAAGGTCCGGACCAAGGTTCATGTTTTTGTTACTTTGTATACATTTGTTCCGGTAAGTTTTGGTTTCACACTGCAGTTATGCAAGCGCACAAAATAACTATACGTGACAAAACTACGTCCTGCCGTCATCACATATGTGAGCTGCGTCTCCAGATACTTATAATTGATTGGTTTGTAGACGGGCTTCCCTGTCCTCTCGTATCCTCTCTCTGTGTCAGAGTTTTTTCAACTGACTGCTGCTCTCCCCTACTGCCATGCCTCTTTTTGTTTTGTTGATGTGATGTTTTTTTTTTTTTTGTGATGTTGAGAAGCAAGACACGGGAACTTTCTTTCTGGAGCATTTATTCAGAGACAAATGGAAACCTACACTGTACATTTACGAGGCCTACCACTTAACACAGGGGTGTCAAACTCAATTTCAGGGCCACACTGGAAATGACGATCACAATAAGGGCCAGACATGTTGAGTTTATTGACATGCTTTTATTTAACAAAAAGGTCAATTAACTTTGTATTATTGCATGTCTCATATAGCTTTCTCCCATGCAGTTTGGTCGACATAAAACCCTAAAAAAAGTCAGCTAAAAAAGTTTCTGAAAAGTCATGAAAAACAAACATTACATTTTTAAAAGCAGCTCCCACCCAGCTGACACACCACAACCTGTTTCACAGCTGTTCTCTGCTTCTGCGGGGAATTCTGAGTCTCAAAGTCGGCAAATCTGTCAAATTCTGCACGGCAGTGTCGCATAATTACAGTATGAAAAACAGTTTCCTCATTTTTTTGGTGTGGTGCACAACTAGTCGGGACAAAATTTGCTGTGAACCTAAACAGATATGCGGGCCGGATCAAAATTTGCAAGGGGCCAAATTTTGCCCCCGGGCCTTGAGTTTGACACGTGACTTAACACAAACTGCTGATGTATTCTCTGCTCTGATATAGCCGACAGCTGTCTGCTCTGAGTGCATTCACCGTCACTCACTCTCTCATGTAGCCTACACACTAAGCACCGAGCTATTCCTTAAAGGAGCTTCCCCGTTCTTGTAACACAAGGAGAGCCTGCCAGAGTTTCTTGTATTTGGTCCAAAAGTCTGAACCATCCAAAAAATGCTTTCACACTATAAACGAACCGGACCATGGTTCAGTTTGGTCCGGACCGAGACCACCTCTTTTTATCGGACCAAAATTTGGTCTTTTGATCCGGACCGTGGTCCGGGGGAGGTTTCACACCTGTAATTTTGGTTCAGATCAAACTGAAAAGTCCAAAAGTCCGGACCAAATGAGGTAGGTGTGAAAACGCCCTTAGTGTATCTTTTTGAGAAATAGCAGTTAGTTTAACAATAAATAATTTAATTAATCTTGAACTGTTTCCACCGTTCCCTTGGTTTCCACCCCCCCCGGGTTTTATTTAAATGTTAGCGTCCTCCACATAGCACATGGTCAAACTGCAAGAGTGCATGTATGCAAACATATAGAGTGTACCTGTCCACCACGCTGCCAGGTTTAACCCGGTCGATGACAATGACCTGCTTGTTTCGATGATTGGCCGATGTCAGCGTGATACCCAGCGTTGCTCCGGGCGCCTTGGCAATTTCCACTAAAAGGGGGCCGGAGGCGTTTGCTACGGTGTCTGATTGGGGGAAAAGCAATTGTTTTCATTTTCAATCATTTTGCTCGTTACTGTGATCAGATGCTCCTGTGATATGAAAAACAACAGTGACACAATGTAGCAGAGTACCTTTCAATTAGGGATGCACCGATCTAACTTTTTCAGTCTCAATAACGATACCGATGCCTGAGCTTTGTGTATCTGTCGATACCCGATACCGATCCGATACCATTGTTAAATTAATAATACACTGTATACCTTCCACCTTATACCTTCCTTCCACCATGTGGAAGAGACTAAAGGCACCATACTTTCCTAACTAAACATTACTTTCCTAACTAAGACAAAATAACATAGATGTAATGTATTGAATTCTTATTTATTTGTACACTCAACTCTTCCAGCATGTGACACACGTGCGACAGAGGGAAAAAAACTAACAAATCTGATCCCTGATCCAGCTATTTTGTCAATATTGGGACTGATATCCGATTTTAATATTGGATCGGTGCATCCCTACTTTCAATGTCTGTTTCACCAACATTATGAGCCTAGCAGACGAGCTTGAGGTACACATGCCCTTAAAAGCAACAACTATGAGTTGTGATGATTCTTTGCAATGCATTTTGGGTGAGTTAAATTTCAGTTTCACATTGAAAGAAAAGGCATCACTTAGCCTGAGGTGGCAGAAAATGCCAACACATCCACAAAACACATCCAATTTTAAATTTCACTGCCATGTTAGTAAAGTGTATTATGCCCCTAGCTTTAATACTTGTGGTGTGTGTGTCTGTGTGTGGTCTCTCACCCATGATAGTGACGTCATACTCTATCTGGAACAGGGCTTCCTGGCCACACTGAGCCAACACACTGAGCGCATCGCTGTGGTTGGTGTTGTGCAACGGCACGCCGTCCACACTGAGGAGACGGTCCCCGGGACGCAGTGTCCCCTCTCTACACACACACACACACACACACACACACACACACACACACACACACACACACACACACACAGAGAGATGACATCAGATGATAGTGATTAGAGAAGAGATTTGAAAATACAAGAATTAAGAAACACAGCCAAGAAATGAAATAAAAATTGAGACAAACCACCTCAGAGGGAACAATCAAACTCTGTCTGCCAAGAGTCTAATGCTTTGTATTTCTCCTGCTTCCTCTCTTTGACATTTCTCCCTTTATCTTCTCATAGAAGACTTAATGCACCAATTTCTTGTCTTACTCCTTTTTTAGTCGTACCTTCAATATCTCAAGTTCAAATGTGTTTTATTTGTATGATTGGGTAATTACCATTGTTGGAGAATATGACAGAGTATCCTGTGTGAAAGAATGACATCATGACAAACAAATGGCAAAGCCATGAAAAAATCCTAACAAAAAAAACACTTTCTATACAACTATTTTCTTATCATCTGCACTTCCTCTGTGACTTCTTCTTACATCCTCTTTATATTGTCCTTTTCCCCTTTCTGAGAAAGCTTCTCTTCCAGCTTTTTTTTTTTTTTTCTCCAATCCTTACTTCTAAAAATCTTTTTCCTTTTAACATCTCTCTTATTTCTTACTTCCTGGCTGTCCAACTTGGTCCTAGCTTCTTTCTACTCCGACTTCCACTAGTGTCCGTCTTACTGATCTCATCCTCCTCTTTTCTCTCCTCTCATCAGTCTGGGACTTACTGTATTATTTCTCCTTGAGTTCAAATGGAGGACAAACCCAGTGGAAACAGCATTAAGATGATACTGCTCTGCTTCACAGTATTCAAAATATCAAGATTGAACATGTTGGCTTCATTTAAACTATTAAAAAATTCCCTGCATGGTGGACAAAAACCCTTTATCAAATAATGGATATGCAGCTTTTTGATTTTTTCATGCAAAGTGCTGCATTAAAGAGCTGAAAGATACTTTATGCATGAAGCCAGAGTGTGAGTAATACCGAGCTGTCATCATACCAGCCAGAAGTTGTAAAGTATGATGCAGAGAGCCCTGAAGCTTTTAAACAACATGATGCAGACTAGTATGAGACCAAAAGGCTTCATTAAGGCTAGAATGAGGTTATATGAAAGACACATCTTAGAAAGAAAGTTTCACAAGAAATATGGAGTCAAAAGTTTTAGGGCTGTCAAAATCAACACGATAGTGAGCTGACGGAAATTCCTTTTAACCCCACTAATTTTTGTTGATGCACGTTCTGTGATTTGGGCCTCGGGCCAATAGTTTGGGTAGTTTGGATAATAAGGAAGCGATGCAGCAGTAACATTGTGGATGGCTAGCAGTAGTTTATATCGACAACGTGTCATTTCCAGGATTGTTCAGGTCCAGCCGGATGTCTTTCATTTCAGCCGGATGTCCGTCACCTTCCGCTTTCTTTGTGTTGGCGTTCTAAACTCTGGTGGATTTATGAGGACTATGGTTAACTTCTCCTCAGATCTCTGCAGGGTAAATCCAGACAGCTAGCTAGACTATCTGTCCAATCTGAGTTTTCTGTTGCACGACTAAAACAACCTTTGAACGTATACACGTTCCACCAAAACAAGTTCCTTCCTATTTTGCAGCGGCATCGTGGCTCCACCCGCCCAAGACGATTGTGATTGGTTTAAAGAAATGTCAATAAACCAGAGCACGTTTTTCTCCCCTCCGGAATGCTGTGTGGACTAGCCAGACCCTCCTCCGCAGCGCTGTGGAGGAAGGTCTGGCAACGCGATTCTAGGCTAGCAGAAACAAAGCTCCTTGAGCAGAAATGGATGAGGACAAGGGTCTTTGGAATGGCAAGTTGAGTTTCAGAGACCTTCCAGATGGTTCTCTCCACAAGACTAAAAGTTATTTCCATGTACTGTCGATATGGCTGATACAGAGAACCAAAAGCAAGCATACTTGTCCGCTGCCATGTTGATAAGATCATTAAAAACTAAAATAATTTTTTTTTCTCCTTTCAGTTCATTTAGAACAGATAAAAAATGTACGATTAATTTGCAATTAATCACAAATTAACTATGGAAGACTGTGTGATAAAAAAGAAAATATTTAAATCAATTGACAGCCACTAAAATGTTTTAAAAAAATAAATTGTGACAAAACTGAAAGAGAAAGGTTTGCCTTTTGATCTACCTTTTCAACAGCAATAGAGCAGTTTTTGCCCCAACAAAAAAGCTGCAGACCGTACTCTTTAGCCAACCTGTTGACCCTTTTTGTTACAGTGCGGATCCATTTTTGCGACACGACTGAAGCATGGTGTTGCGTTGTAATACATCCATGGTTGATGCTCCACGCCTTTGACCGGCAGCTGATTGGACAAACACGTCACTCGGGTCTGGCTACTCCCGAATTTCAAAACGACCATCATGGCGGCTCGTTGAGAATACAATCTAATATTTTACGAAAATAGTTCACCAAAACGTGTTTCTGAAAAGATTTTAAGCGAGAAATAGGCCATACAGTTGCTGAATCTGTCTTCATTTCAGATCGACAAAGGTCAGTTTGAAAGATTTTCGTCTACTTCTATTGGATAGTCGCGTCACGTTCAACGGATTAATTTGCATAAAGATGGGCATCGGCCAGTTTTTTTGACGAGCAGCATTTTTTCAAATGCTGCGCCGCCTTCCCGGGATGCTTTGCGGGCGCGTTAAAGTCGCTTGACGTCACCCATAAGAATAAAGTGGAGCGCGGTGTGACAGAAGCATCACACGGCCAGGTGGATCTGCACTGTTACACTCAGATTATGATTGACAAATGCCAACATCTGATGTCTGCTGTCCAAGTTAAACCAGTTTTTAAGGTTCTTAAAAATATTAAAAAGGAATATCACCCTCAGCTGTTATTTCAAGAGGGAAGGGTTAATTTTAGTTAAGTTGCTGGTTGAAAATCTGAAGTCTTATGGACTTCACAGCCTATTTAAGAGCCTGCAGGCTCTCTGTCATTTGTTTTCTGTTCATATGATGATGCAGTAAAAGCATGGCTCTAACTTTCAGAGGTGGCGCTTTAATTCCCACTGGGTAATGCTTAAATGTAGGCACTCCTGGGACTGCATGGTGCTCTGGATTAAGTTTTCTCCAATTGGCATATAAATGGGATATAAAGCAGCATGAATATCTAATTCGTTTCCCCTGGACTGACCCACATTTTGAGGATGATTTCCTTTCGAATGGAGTTAAATGAGTTTTGGAGGAAAATAACCTAATAGTAAGCTAAAATGTAATTGCTGTCTTGTCCAAGTCTGTCACTGAGCATGTTTACATGCACACTAATATTCCACTATTATTCTGAATATGACAATATTCTGAAATTGACACGAGTCATGTTAAAGATGCAGTAGGTAAGTCTTATAAAACTAACTTTCTGTCATATTTGCTGAAACTGACCCTATGTTCCAATAGAACTATATAAAGCAGGTAATTAAAAAGAAATCCAGCTCCTCTGGCACCACCTACAGCCTGTAGTGCGATTTGCAAAAATCCACCGCTCCCTGTTCAGATGCTCCAATCAGGGCCGGGGGGGTGTCTAACTGCGTGTCAATCACTGCTCATGCACACGCATTCATTCTCCCTTGTGGGGGGAGGGGCTCAGGAGACCGTTAGGGCTTTAGAAGAAAGGGGGGGGGAGGGACTGAGAAGTTGTCGATGTTCAAATTCTTTGGCTAAGTCCTGGATCTTCACAATCCTATCTGAAGTACCTTTAACAGCATATTCTGTTTGGATATTCCAAATAAGGCCTTTTGCTGAATTTAGCATTTTCAGAAAAAGTCACGTGGGATATGCCGGTATTATTCTGGTTTTAAAAGAATTCTTTGGAATATGTGTCTCAATCAGGGGTTTTACCGCAGATCAGCTCTGTGCATTGCTATTTGGTTATGGTATATAGGTTGTTGTACACTAACCAACTAGCGAACAATTTGAAAGGCAGCAACAGAGATGCATGCCCAAAAGAATAGACCACATTTCTGGTCACTTTTAAACATTATGAAAGACTTGGATACCTACAGTTCTTTGGATATGTGCAAACATGGCAACGCCGACCTTTTCAAGAAGGTGGTTGAAGAAATGAAAGAGGGAGGTTGCGTTCACATGGTCAAATAAGTACGCCACCAGTGGAATACTTTGAAAAAATAGTATATTGCACTGCTGCATGTAAATGTATGAATATTTATTTTAATTAGCCATGTAAACAGCTTAGTTGGAATATTGTCTTTTTGTCAGTGCAAAAAACTATACAACAAAAAATAATATTTGCATGTAAATGTAGTCACTGTGTGTGAACCTGTGAAGGATGAACTAGAATCAGGCCCTGGATAATGCCAAACCAATAGTTTGGGTTGAACTGCAATCAATTTGGACAAATATATGTTGGCTCACAATGAAACAGTCCTTTCACAAGACCTAAAGATGCGTCAAATATCTCCACCAAGCGTTCACTTACTCTGCAGAAACATACAACTGCTTAGTATCATGCAGTTGTTCTGCATGTGTCCTAATTTATCGTTTCATGCAATTCTCTCAAAGACAAATGCCACTAGAATAAAAATAGCATTCCCCAGTCCCCATGCAGTCTAGCATCAACTGAAGCTGCTGAGTGATCAGAAAAGGATTTCTTTTAAATATCTTCCTATTGTATATTTGCTGGAGTGTCATTGTAGAAACAGCTAAGTAAAGTATGCGGTTCAAAATGGGACTCTCTAAGCAGTGACCTTTACGTAATGGCAATACAGATGGATGACAATCAAAGGGAAAAAACTAAGTGTCTTAGAGCTACGTGTCGTTCTACCACAAGCCTCCAGAACAGCTCGAGTGCTCAGATTATCCAAGTCTGTTGAACTTTTCTGAAGGGATGAGCATTCTGCAGAAATATCCTCCCATATATATATATATATTTTTAAAGATGCTCTAAAATCTCCCATATGTGTTCAGTTTGCCTGAGATCTGGTTACTGTGAAGATCATACAGTAGGATGTCATTCACATCATTTTCATACTTCTTTTGTGTCTGCATTTGATAAGTTTCCTTTCATCAAACTTTTCCTTGAATTTGTCATTTGTATGCGTTTTATTCTGTTGGGTGAAGTTAATTCTTGAGGTGCTTTATATAAAAGAAATATTTGCCTCCAGTTTGGTGCTAAGCAGTCACTGCTATGGTCCTTTGTAACAGCATTTCTTCAAAACACCTAACAATTAACCTGCATCGTACAAGTTGTATCAAAGTTAGACCAGCATGAGATTAAATTAACAAAGCAATTACATACTCCGAATGTTACGGTTATCGATCATTTCATGAGGTCAACGTGTTTTACACAGCAGTACAAATGCAGAAGTACAAATGTTTGCCACCCAACCAAAGTTATGACTCTAAGAAGATTTATGTTGAAGGTTGGGGTTAAATGACTCTTGGAGAAGGTATTGGAGCATATTTTTGCTTCAGTAACATTTTGCTCGTGGTCCTTGCTTGTTTAATATAGAAACGCCACCTAATTTAGTCTACATGAGCCACAATGTTGTACACATATGTATGTACATTAGTTTAGGTGCAAATTAATATAAATATGTCGATCAGCCTCAGGAGAACACAAGCTGCATGATAGGGCTGGACAACCATTTAAATTTATCAAATTATCAACAATCTCGTGACAGTCTAAACTTTATTTGTGATGGCAACACTAGAACAGTGACAGCTGCTTTTACAAACACATTTCAAGTTATGACATGACGCAGTTATTTCTTTTCATACCGCATTATTTATTGCATTTATGTCACGGATTTTTTATTTGACTGCAGGCATTTTAGCTAACACTCTGCTAAAGAAACAAAGATGTACCTTGTTTTTTGTCATGGGTTCATGTTGAGTGTTCTCTTGGGCAAACATGTGCAACTAGTTAAGATGGCCTCCCATACTCCTCAAACAGGAAATGGAAGAGACCAACTATCTATGTTCATGAGGGGGGCCCACCACCTGGAATCCTTATTAAATCTTTTTTTTTTTTTTAAATAGCTGACAAAAGATGTAAAAGGTTTCTCTCTGTTTCTGTTCAATATTAATTGTGTCGTAGAGTTTACTTATTTCTCCCTGTGTTTCTGTGTAGGAGAGGTTGTGTGACTACCCCCCCCTAAGTAATTTTAATGCTTTAGACTGTGAAAATAATGAATTAGTGTGTTCCAAATATCCAGTGTTATGAATTATTCTTATTGGTCTTTTTTGAAGTATAATTAACGATTTCATTGAATATATGTGTTTCCCAGAACCTCTACACAGTAATTTAAATAAGGTAACACCATTGAACAATACAAAATGTGGAGTGATTTGTAGTCTAAACTGTGCTTTGCTTTAGCCAAGACTGAAAAACTTCTAGACAGTTTTGTTTGGATATAGTTTATGTGAGATTTCCAGCAAATCTTGTCATCTATAATCACTCCAACGAATTTCATTTCATACATTTCATATACTCTTTTTATATTGACACCTTCTATCTGTAACTGAAATTGATTGATTGATTTACAATTGCTAAATATCATGAATTTGGTTTTACTCACATTTAATGATAACTTATTCATGTCAAACCACTGTTTTATTTTTCTGAATTCTGAAGTGATTATGTCCAGGAGTTGCTGTAAATTCTGACCAGAACCAAAGATGTTTGTGTCGTCTGCTAATAATATAAATTTTCAGTAATTCAGATACTTTACATATGTCGTTTATATAGAGGATAAATAGTTTTGGTCCCAATACTGTCCCCTAGGGGACACCACACGCAATGTCCAAACATTCAGATGTATGACTTTAGCTGTGCATTGCTTGGAGAAATGCACAGCGAATACTCATTGAAGCAGCCAATTCTTAATTGTAAATGTTTTTGCATGCATTTGGCATTAAACAAAGAGTCCAAACTAACATTTCCACTCAGGTGGACAATGAAGTCAATCAAATTAAAATAATACATTAAGTGTCAGCTATTTCAAGAAATATCAATACTGCCGCTTTGATGCTAAACATATACTTAACCATTTCTTGCCTTTCTAGTCCAAAAAGTTACTTTTGTTTTGTTCTTTTACACCCTTATTTAATTGTTCACTGTACATTTTCAGTCAAGATTTTGTATAGCAATGCTGACAGTTTTACAGTAAAAGTGGAATGTGAATATGGCATTACAATGGGCTCCACCTCGCTTGCAGATGCCTCACAGATGCCACCTGGGGGTTTTTGGCTTACAGAGCAACTACTGGCAGTTGAAGTGGCTCATTGCTGGCTAAAGGCCAATTTATGCTTCAGTGTTAAATAGACACCGTGGGTACATACGTTGGTACATGGAGACACTGACCCTACGCCGGACTCTATGCCGTAGCCTGAAGTGCACCTCTCAAAAATTTTAACAACACGTCGCTCGGCTTGTGGCTTTGAAGCGTTGCATTTCCACCTACTCATTTCCTGGTTCCCCATCTCAATAAACAACATGAAATCAATGAGAGGGTTAACGTTTCCTGCTTTGGATTTTGGACCGTGGTCAGAAAGCACAGGGCAGACACTTTGTTTCTCCCACTATGACT